>NW_019174298.1:1930266-2049941 GCF_002260705.1 Seriola dumerili | reverse complement strand
CGGGCACAGGCATTGCACCCAGCAAGCAGAGCTAGCCGCCCGCTGGCGCCCCCCCCCTCCCCGGCACAGGCATTGCGCCCAGCATTGCAGCGGCGGCTAGCTTCCTGTTATAGACTAACCTCGGCCCCCCATCTCAGAAAGGAAAGTTGATGTGGCCCCCACTGAAAAAAGTTTGGGGACAGCTGGACCGCTTGTGGCAAAAACTTTTTTTTTCCAGCATATGAGAGATGACCCATGGCGGCCTCGTGAACGGGAGCGCGACTCAAAGGCTGGGCTGAATATTTACTCAGCTGACGAGCCGAGTCCGTTGACACCAAATTTGTGGACTTTCTCGATGAAAACTTTTTTGGAAATTAATTGATAAAAAACAAGGAATCTACATCGCGCTAGTTATCCCGCACGGCCGCAGAGCATACTAGAGAGTCCGCTCCATATCGGCTGGCCCCTTCGGAAAATCGGAGAGCGAAACTCCAGTAAAAGCGCTAGGCGGCCTGATTTATGTCTACTCAGCTGATCGAGCCGAGTCCCGTTAGACACCCAAAATGTGACTTTCGGATAATTTTTGGCGGAAAAATTATTAAAACACAGAATTTTAACCCGTGTCCCCCCGGGTCAAGCATATGAGAGACCACCCATGGCTGGCCCTTCAGAAAGGGCAGCGACCTCCGAGATAGGCTTGGGGCTACCATATGTTTAGCTCAGCGTGGAACGAGCCGAGTCCGTAGAACACAAACTTGTGGACCTTTGACAAACTTTTCCGTTTTGACATTCAACTAGTCCCTTAATGGTTGGTGGCACACTACAGATATGAAGAGTGACCATGCGCGCGCTGGCCCGCGGGCCCCCCCCCGCACAGGCATTCGCGCCCAGCAAGAGCAGCTAGCTGGACCAGCTGGCGCCGCTCGGCGCCCCCGCCGGGCTAAGCACCATTGCGCCAGACAAGCAGGGCTAGGCCGCCCGCCGCCCGCCGGCGCCGCCGGCGCCCCGCCCGGCAGCACCTTGCTGCTCCAGCAACTCAGAGCCAGTTCGCCCGCGGCGCATCCCCCCGAAGGCATTGCAGGCGCCAGCAAGCGAGATAGCCAGCCGGCCCGCCAGGCCGCCCCGCGCCTCCCGGGCCACGCATTGCACCGCGCGCTAGCCCTCGCGCCCCCCCAGCCATCTCGCCCAGCAAGCAGAGCTAGCCGCCCGCGGCGGCGCCCGCCAGCTCCCCCCCCCCCCCGGCACGAGCATTCGCGCCAGCAAGCAGAGCTAGTCCGCAACGAGTCGGCCCCGCCGGCGCCCCCCCCCCCCGGCACAGGCATTTGCACCCAGCAAGCAGAGTTAGACCGCCCAGCGGCGCCCCCCCCTCCCGCACAGCATTGCGGCCAGCAGTGCGAGTCGCGCGGCGGAGCCCTGTACGCTCCGCTCGCCCCCCCCCCGGCACAGGCATTTGCGTCCCAGCAAGCAGAGCTAGTCCGACCGCGCGGCACTATAACCCGCCACGGCCGCCTAGCCACCCCCCCTGATCAGGCACAGGGCATTGCACCCAAGCAAGCAGAAGCTAGCAACGCCCCTTTGGCAGGCGGCCCCCCCGGCACAGCCATTGCGCCCAGACAAGCAGAGCTTAGCTGCCGGGCGGGCACCCCGCCAGCTCCCCAACCTCCCCCTCCCCCCGTGCAACAGGCACTTTGCGCCCACAAACAGCGCACCGAAGGCTAGCCGCCCGCGGCCGCCGCCGGCGCCCCCCCCCCCCAGCCCCCTTCCCATACAGGGCACAGGCATTGCACCCAGCAAGCAGAGCTAGCCGCCCGCTGGCGCCCCCCCCCTCCCCGGCACAGGCATTGCGCCCAGCATTGCAGCGGCGGCTAGCTTCCTGTTATAGACTAACCTCGGCCCCCCATCTCAGAAAGGAAAGTTGATGTGGCCCCCACTGAAAAAAGTTTGGGGACCGCTGATCTAACCTTTTGGTTGCATGATTTGGCTTCTTGTTACAAGAAGTAAAGCACAACGTCCATTTGTTACATCTAATAGAATTATATCCTTTATTATTATATTGTTTGTTTGTCTACCATAATTCTTAGTCACTTAGACACACCTGTGCAGGTACAGACTCTGCTGCTGTACTGTGTAAGGCATATGCTGTAATATGCATTTTCTTTTTATCTTTCTTCCTTTCATCATTTTTTGTTTTGGTTCTTCACCAATAGATTTTGCTTGTTTGTTCTCCAACATTAAGTGACTCACACTCTCACTTTTCCCCAATTTTTAAAGTATTGTATAAAAAGCAACTTTCTTGTAAGGCTGTGAATTTAAGAAAACGGTGACACTTCCAAGTCAACTAGTTGTCCAGGATCAGGTGCAAAAGACCTATATGAAGACATGACATTTGTGACGTGTTAAAAGGAAGTGCAGAACAGAACAGATTGTGGGAATTGTAGATTATTACAGAACTATTACAAAAAAATAAAAACCAGAAAACCCATCCAGATACACTCACATATTACACACAGTGTTCTCCTTCCTCAAACCCTCATGTATCATCTCACCCCCCCGTCCCTACACCTCTTCTCCCCATCTTCCTCTTCTAAGCTCCACCAGGTACCCAAGTGACTACAGCTGAGTTTAGGAACTGGACAGACAGGTTATATAAACACCTGCAGCCATTCACAAGTCACAACACTATACAGTTCATGTAGAGAGCGTTCGGTATGGTTTTCATATAAGATATTCAACATAGCTGAACAACAGGGGGATATAGACTACATACATACCGTATGTTCTGATACATACCACTGTAAAAACACACAACTGCTCTCACCCGCATGTCCGAGTCACTGTTACCATCTAGTGGAGAGAAATTCAACCACAAGTACAGCAACAAATACCATCATACAGAATTGTACTTAAGTAACAGATGTATTCCTTCAGAAATCAGCATTTCTCTAACTACCTAATCTGTTGGATTACAGTATATTCATTTAGATGAACAGAATATATATACATGCAGCTATTTTTTTTTTTGAGGACTAACAATCCATATCTCAGAGTTTGGAGCCCTGAATTAAAAAATATATGGTATATACACTATTTATATTGCTGATCAAAAATTATTATAAACCAAAAGGGCAGGCATTTTTGACTGACTGTAAGCATAAAAAAAGACATCAAACATGATGACGTACAGAATATATCTTTAGATGTTACACCTGGATCAGTACAAGCTCCAATTTCATTGGGTGCCAATTATTGCTCTTCACCTCATATAAAATAAGTTGTCTTTGATTGTACTGCTGACATACTGTTTATCTCACAGCCTGTTGACACTTAAGAAATACTTAATCTTGAACAGAAAATAAATCAATTGTGTGTAAAGGTTTCACTTTACTAAACATAAAGTCAGCTTTTTGTTGGTTTATGTTTCTCACCTTTTCACGCCTGAAATCTCAAAGGCCTGGATGAAAAGAGCGATTTTCAGCACTGACACTGGAGATACATTTTATGTTGCCATAGCTACCGAGGCTATGAGAAAGAGACCATGCACTTATTATCCAGAAATGAAATGCCTCTACCAGCACATCATGCTATCCTCCGAGCAGGTGAGAGTACAGAAATGCTGAAGTTAATGTAGGCTTGATGTAAAACTGGTGCTCTGGAATAAGGTTTCAAGCTTCATTTTGCTGGCATACATACATGGATACGGAATGAATAAGACCCCTGTTGACCACTGAAGA
Source organism: Seriola dumerili (assembly GCF_002260705.1). Classification (NCBI taxonomy): domain Eukaryota; kingdom Metazoa; phylum Chordata; class Actinopteri; order Carangiformes; family Carangidae; genus Seriola; species Seriola dumerili. Next base: position 2,046,231 of record NW_019174298.1, on the reverse strand, counting down.
AGAGATGTGAAGAAGAGATGTGAGAATGGTTAGACGTGTTTGACAGGTGATAGTCATGGTGAAGACTGTTAGGCTACGTTACTGCTACTATTTCACAAGAGCAATACTCTGTGATATGTAACCAGCCTATAAACTTTACAAATACTGAGAGTAACTTTAAAGGATATTTTCAAAAATGTAAGTTGCATAATAGACATTGCTAACAAAAGATTAACACTGAATGTTCCTGAATATGACAGGATTTTTTTGTATTGGTATGAGATAAACCATAGCAAATATTTTGCATTACTATTTTCCCACTGGGTTCTCAGCAGAAGATTTCATTATATAATCATCTGTTTTGTTTGTGGTTGGTTCTCTGCAGAGATGAGGTGAACTAAATCTCTAGCCGTTGAGAGTGGTTTCACTTTTTAATGAAAACCTGTAGACCATCTAGTTTTCTGGGAGTCAGTGACCCACGCTGAATTTAGACAAAGCTGCATAATGTTTAAAGGTGTATTAATTTCAGCCAAGACCATATTAAAACACTAATAAGTTTTCAGAAGTTTATTTTCCCACAATGTGAATCAGGTCAGCCATATCATTTTATTCAACCAAAAAAGTATCACAAACTATGCTCTGTAATTTTTAACTGATTGTATTTTGTGGCCCTCTTTTTTTATCCCAACAAACCCAAATTAGGTAACGAGAACAAAAGCCAACAGTCACCTACAGACAGAAAAGTGTCAAAGAAAATAGAAATCATGAAAACGTTTTTTTTTTTTTTTTGTCTTACCAATATCTGACCAATGGTTTGGCATTTTTTCTAAATGAATAACTTGATCATTAATCTATTATGAATTGTCTAAATGTTTTCTTTTGATCAGCTAATTCATTAATTGCCTAATTATTTCATCTCTAATTGGAGACATCAGTGCTGGGTGGAAAAATAGCTAACTTATCCTTTAATGTCATTCTAATAGTTTATCACAGCATTTTCTCTAGCAGATTAACTCCTGACCACATATTCCAGTGTAGCCAAACTCTGTATTGCAGACAAACATTTAAAATAAATACAACACAACATTTTTGGAACGAAATTATGCACAGACTTTGGTTTAGCTCGCTGGGTAATGCAGCACACATGTATTTGGTAAGCGTGTAGTTCCTGAAAAGACATTTGTTGCATGCGAGAGGCAGGGGTCAATTTATCAAATTTTCAACTGGCGAGTGATACATCATACCTCAGGACAATCTTTGGTTAAATTGCCGCTAGTTTACGTCATGACGTCAGAACGGGGAGGGAGGGCGGACGGTGGGGCGTACGGCAGTCGGAGGTGGGGTGCCGCTCACCAAACGTCTGTGTCAGCTCCAACAGTTTGCCCTCACCCGTGTAAGTGTGAAATATAATTTTGGTCCAGTTTTTTGGGTTGTTTTACCGTCCGTTTATGCCTGTATGTGATGTGTGGCGAGTCTGTGCTCCGCTATGAAAAGCTGTTAGAGCATCGATGTAGATATTTCATCGTATTAGCGGCACAGTCCGATGACACATTAACGGGACTGTCAACCTGAGTCCGTTAACACACTGCTGCTGCTCACTGACAACAACACTGATTGGCACTGAACTAACATTTGAACGGCTTTAAGCTTTTTACACGTCGCTTCGTGTAATTTCACCACATGCATTAAGGCTCGTCTCTTACTACTTTATTTCTGTGCAGCGTAAAGTACGTTGTGTGTTACTCAACGGGGAAATTTTAGACTTTCTTTCGTAACGGTCGCTATATTTCATCTCCTATGATGTCACAGTATTCATATGCGGGCTCTTTCGCTGAGTTACTTCAATAACAAAATGAATGAAAAATATTGTAGAATATTGTTCAACAGATTTGTCTCTTTATTTGTAAGTTATTGTAGGAAATAAACAGTTAAAACAAGAAAATTCGTGGTATCTAGAAATAAGATGATTTACTCTCACATTATACTCGGGTTTTATGACTTTATGCCGGTTTCTTATGTACTCTGGAGTGTAAAGGAAGTTATTTGTTGGGCCTTGTTTCCAGTTAATTCTTGAAACATTGTTTTTATTTACAATGATGCTGTCATATTGATGTATCTCCGTGCCCTGTGATATTACCCATGGCCCTGTCAGTCTCTTGGAAGCCACAGAAGTTTTAATAAACCCTCAGCAGGGTTTATTTTAGTCTGAGCTGGCTCAACTGGCTAATGCAATCTTATGGGCTAAAGACATTTCATGGCCTGGAAAGGATGGCAGTCCGCAGCCTCATTACATCTGATGTCTAGTATTCTTCACAGAGGAGCATTTTTTCTGCAGCCTATTATTATCAGTGTCTGGGAGACAGACAGAGACATACACACTCTCACACACAGGCATAGAGCAGGCAGGGTGATGCAGAGAGTACAGTGTGCCAAGGAAGCATTTAGGGGATTACAGTTTCCATCTCACTTTTTCTCTTCTTTGTTGAAGACCTGTGCGCCTGATGTAGCAGGTTGTCATCTCCTCTGCAATGAAGGAAAGCTGCTCCTGCATCATGATTATGGACTGAAGGTTTGTTTTCATCCTCTTACTCATCCAACTGTTTCCTCCTCTGATCTCATCTCACCATTTTTATAACCTCATGATTTTCGACACTGCATTGCATGTACAGTAGATACACATGTAAAGGTCCGGTATGACATGATCTACCTCACTATCTGTTCAGCATACTCTGCTAAGTGGCTGAGAGCTTGGCTGCCCCTCCAGGGCACTGCTAACGCAGCCATTCATGTCTCACTCCGATGGTCAGACCACCACGATGACGCTGCCCTCCTCCTCCTCCTCCTCCTCCTCCTCCTCCTCCTCCTGTTCCCCCTGCACTCACGTTGTGCTTTCTCTGTTGGGAGCTGAGCTAAGAATTGAGAGTCTTTGTGTGAGTGTTATGTGTTTGTGTGCACATATATATATATATATATATATATATATGTGTATATGTGCGTGTATGTGGGGGGGGGGGGGGGGGGCGTGATGCTTACAAATTCAGTGGTTTCACCTTGTCATCTGATTTGTGCTCAGCTCAGTGCAACACTTCAGGATCAGATGTGGCAAAGATGTGCTTATCCTAGATCAGATCACAAGATTAACACAGCTTGCTGTATGCTTGCCTGGCTGTCACAGGATCTGATTAATTGGCTGTGTGTACTGGAAACATGATTTTCTCACAAGAAATCTGCTGACACTGGATTAGAAAGATGAAAATGTTAAGTGGATTCTGGTTAAAGTTATACATATGATGGTTTTATTTATTTACCCTGTTGGTAGAGACTTGTAAAGTCATGTTTTGATAGGAAAGCATGACAGATTGTTGAACGTTATTAAGGTTTTTATGAAGATGGCACATGCAGTGTCTTTTCACTGGTGTATTATGTAATTTTTCTTGAGGACCAGCTGCAATCTTTTGATTGTTTACATTAAATATAATAAGCTATATACAATTCATAGTTGGGTCTTACTGATAAATCAAGTGTAAAAAACAAACAAAAACACAACTGTTTATGATATTGTAGTGTTTATTTAGCGAGTAACACTTCCTCTGGGTGCTCTGATTTCTTCCTAAACTGGCCTCTAAACTGCCCATAGGTGTGACTGTGACTGTGAGCATGACTGTGTTAGCCCTGTGACAGACAGTGCTGTCTCCAGGATGTACCAGACTTCTCGCCTTGTGTAAGCCATGCAAAGGCTTCAGCCCCCCGCAACCCAGAATAGGATAAGTGGTATAGATAATGAGTAAATGCATGCGTTACATGGTGTTACAGAATATTTTGCCACATTTAATAATGAGAAGATATTTGCAGTTTTGTCTTGTTAAGGTGCTAATGCTTGGTTGTTCCCCTCTCTGCTTTCTGTTGCACTATGTGCAACATATTCTGGGTTGCCCGGGATCACTTCTTGGCAGTAGTACCCTCGGCTTGGTTGTGCATTCCAACCAAAATAATTGGCAGTGTTTGTGAGTGGGAAGCCAGTGAGGGATCGTGGCTCTGTTGCAGCACTAGTGATTCCTTCTGGTTTGTGAGGGCACCTGAATGGATCTCAGTTACACCCTCTCACTGTAGCTCTAGGTGTCAAAAATTGATAACTTTGCACTTATCAGCTCAAATTGTTAGAGTCTGAAATGTGTTGAAATCATAGACTGTATATAAAGATGGACGCAGCTACCGTTATGTCACCCACTAGTTTCTGAAGAGCGATTTTGAAGGTCAGAGTGGGCTGCTCTGCTGACACCATCTTCCCAGTACCTGACTCCGACAAAACTCCCAGCTAATCCAAAAACTGGCAAAGAGGAGGGGCGCATGTGGAGCTGAGACTTCGGTGCGTGCCGGCTTGTGGCAGGCGTACGCTCACCCACCTGTCACTCAAAGCAGCGTGCCTTAACAAAATTTAAACGGGTGAGTATATAAAAATTCACCCCTGTACAGTTGTCATGAAGGATGAAATAAGCTATAGAGACCAAAACTGTTTTTTGTACCAGGCTGTAAACATGTTTATTTCTGCTGTAAACTTGGGCAATTTAACAGGAGAGTCTATGGGGATTGACTCGCTTTGGAACCAACCTCAAGCGGCCAGTAGAAGGTACTTCCATGTTGGCTTCATTTTTCAGCCTCAGAGGTTACCGCTTGGTTGAAACACCAAAAAACATAGTATTTACCTTTTATTGAAGAATTCTGAAACTTGACTGAGAAATGTTCATTGGTCAAAATAATTTTTACTGCGTACTATCAATAGATGCCCTATTGATTTTTGTGAAGTTGCCGTTTGTAGCTTTAAGTTCCTTTTTCCCAAACAAATGATGCAAAAATGTCCAGAAAGGGATTCAAAATGATACATATAATAATTTTTTCACCTCAGTTGAGTCAAATCATTCTCAGCATCATTCAGACTCAGCTCTATTCTCTCGACCAAAGGTCCAACCATGGCTAAAGAGGAAGTGTTGTATCTCAGAGAGGAAACACAGTTTTTCCTTTCACTCTCTCACTCTCTGTGTCACACTCTCTCTCACCTTCCTCTTCCAGCTGAGCTGTACTGCTTGAAAACCCATAGGGTAGCAAAGGTGTCATAGTGCAACTTAATTTAGATACCACAGACTGACTGATCATTTCTTATCGCTTCTGCAGTCAGCAGCATCAGAACTCACGCATGAGTAAAAAGTTTGTCTGCACCATCATTGCTTTTAATGCTCTAGCTGTTGACAGACTGGCTTTCTTCTCTCCTGGAGGACCGACTCCCACACTTCCAGAGTGAAGGTGAAATTCCTTTATAAAGGCTGTGGTTTCTAGTGGCAACGAACTGCCTTCTTCCCTCTGATCCCTTCCTGTTTGAAGACAGAGGCAGAAAAGAGGCAGGGGTCACATAGCGTCGCAAGAGTTTGCACTTTAAAACATGGCTGAGCTCCATGTTTAAGTAAGTCAGTCAGTATTTTCCAAAGTTACAGTATTTTTAGGTTGTACAAAAACGTTCATATAGCACCTTTAAAACATCTCCTTGTCTTTAGATGGTGGACTAAAGAAGAGTGGATGTTGAGGTTTGGAAGTCAGGAGGAATTTCATCTTTCAACTTAAATGTTTTCCCATACTCTAGGCTTGATATTGTTGACCCACAGCCTACATGCTGAGCCCAATATCATGTTCATAGTAAAAGCTTCAAGTCCAGAGCTTGGATGTGCTGAGCCCCACTAACGCTTCTAGTGAGCTAGAGAGGTGTCTGGTTACCTGAACCCAGAGATCTGAGTGAAGAGTTATTTAAATAGGTGACAATATGGATGATTTATATCTGACTGCGTAAAGTAGTTCTCACCTGCTGGCACCACCAACAGCCAGATGACCCATGGCCTGATAACCTGGCAGGTTTCTCTCTTCTGTTGCACAAAGTGTGCATTGACCCTGACACACATTCTTTTTCCTATCCCTTATGGCTGTGCGCCTTTAACACAATCTCTGGTATGAGATTTCAGCTGGTGTGTAGGTGGTTTCCAGCCTGTTGACAGTTGATGATTCTCTGCCAGAGCGGGTGGAATATGAGCTATGTTGGCCAAGTTGTAAGCCTGGCCACTGTTAAACACCTATCAGGTTAGTAAGTGAAGGCCACTTTGCAGGGCTTTAAATCTCTACTAATTTCTCCTCTTGTCCACTGGAAATCCCCTTTCGAGATAATCTGTTTTAGTTGTAAACAGAAAGAGAATCAGATCCTCAGTACACTGTCCATTAGGTCGGACACAGTAGATCTGCACTGAGTGTTGCTGTAGATGTATTCAGCATGGACCAGTGTCAGGTCCATGCACAAAGTGAATTATTCATTAGGACACTTGCTGTGATGTTGAGCATAGGTGCAGAAGTATCCCTTAAACAATGCTTCCCAAGTAAACGTAGAGACCCGTTCCGCATAATGTTTCAGCACTCACGGCCAGTCTTAAATTGTGTTTCTCATGACTGCCCTGCTGTCTAGATTTATTCACCGTCCAACTCGTCTGAACAACCTATACACAGAGATACATGTGATATTTACAGCCTTGTACATCTACAAGCCTCTGAGACTCTTCGTCACTTTGTTTTTGCAGCTTCCCACTTCACAGACTCTGTTAGGTTGTTTTATGTGACTCAGACTTGCTTCATACCCAATATACCACCTACTGTTCCCATTGTCTTAGTGTGTGTGTGTGTGTGTGTGTGTGAGTGTGTGTGTGAGTGTGTGTGTGTGTTGGATAAATGCGTACATAGGCATTTTTATTTGTTTTTTGGAATCGACATTTTTATTTTTTTTTCACAGCAATATCAGTGGGAGGGACGTAGTTGCAGATGGTCTCCTGTTTGCCTAAGAGATAAATAAAATCAGAAATATTACGTGAGAAAGACTTCCACATCCGTACTTGAAGCTTTTCCTTCCGCAGTCATACATTTGTGATGAAAAATGGTTGAGAGAGAATGTATACAGGCTAGTTTCACTCAGATACCAGGTGTGAACCAGGCTCCTATAATATAGTCAGCATCTGTCATTCTTTCATTTTTGTAAACAAGTCTGTGGTGTCATTGAGCAAACACAGATACGTATGTATATGAGTAAATAATTGTGTGTCTTCTGGTTTGTCCTGTTCCTGGAAAGCTGAGCGCAACTTTGGCAGTGCGGCCTCCCTGTGGGTTTCATCTTGCACAATAGGGCGTTGTGCCTGCCTCTGTCAGGGAACAACCTACCATTCACCTTCTCATTCAGACACAATCTCTGCTGAGCGCCTGAGCTGAACCCGACACAGCCAGGCAAAGCACGTCGTGGACCGTTGGATGCCTTTGATCCAGCCTGGTCTCTTTCACTCCCTCTGTAACCTTCTGTCTAACCCTTCTCTCACTTACTCCCTCTCCCTGTCTGATACAAAGAGTTGTGTCTCTTATCACAGTTTTTGCACTATGCTGAAGTCATCTCCTGCGCTGTCAGGATTGACACAACTGTGCTATTATCTGCCTCTCTGCCCCCCCCCCCCCCCCCCAACACACACACACACACACACACACACACACACACACACATATAAATACAATAACGATTGTTCCTGTTTCCTGCCTATGCTGTCATTATGCAGCTGCTGAATGAGATATGGTCCATTTTCCATTGGTCAAAGTCAAGACAACACACACAAATACACACATGCACATATGTATGTGCACATATGCACATTTCCGCACAATATAATTCCAGCTATCTGTGTCTTTCTCTGTCCTTTTCTCTCTGTGTCCGATACAAACACACACACACATTCATTGCATGCGGTCACACAAACATCGCTGCCAGAACTCTCTGGCCTAATTCCCCTCTTATTGATGTGTGTCTGTCAGTGAAAGAGGCGCAGCACAAAGAGCAACGATGGGCCTGTGTGTGGCTCAGTGGGAACAAAGAGCGGTCTATTCCACGCCAGCTCTCAGACCCTTCTGGAAACACTGCACGGGCTTGTTTAAGCTATGGCCATATTTTGAATTAACTGACTGTATGTTCAGCAATGAACAACATGGCTGCTTCAGTGTCAAAGAGCACAGGCCAGATTGACCTCCACTTGTGTTGGTCATGCCCAGTTTGCAACTTTTTTTTTTTTAAAGACAAGCGTAGAATTAAACAGGACAGTCAAGAAGAAACAGTTGTCAGGTTATTGTGCATATATTTGCTTTGGTTCTACTGGAACTATTCACTGGAACTGCTATTTGCATGCAAATACTGTAAGAGCGCAGTACTGATACATAATTTATCTTGCATTATGTTAAATTGCAGATTGTCTGCTTTAGTGCTTAGCTATTTGAGCTGTCACCTTCACGTTTGTAACTCTGGAGCTTAATCTTGTATTAAATAATTACATTTGACAGTCTTCCTTGTTCAATAATGATAATGGATGTGATTTCAGAGCACTTAACGTGCCACATCTTCATCAATATAACCTTTCTGCCCCGTTGAAGTGGTTGCCGCTTTATATCCAGGGAGCTGAAGGGAGCATTTTAAGAGCTGTGATACTGTGATTTATTGTTAACTACTAGCAGTTGGCAGAGCTTGTTTATATGAAGCAAAGAAGTCAGGAAATTAAAGAAACAAGATGATTGCTGTTTAGTATTTATCACATTACCCCTTTGTTTTATTAAGTTGAATCTTGGATCTATCATATTATTTCACACATACCCGTCACTGTCAGCAAAATGACAAATTGTGAATGTGTGAGTTGTTTTTTCTTTTTTTCCCCAGTCTACCCAGTGCCAGAATTCTGCTGAGCTTTCACCATCTCTCTGGCTTAGCTGGCCAAAGACAGCTAAATGGAATGAGCTCCAGAGTTAAGGACAAGGAGTCACAAAGTGTCTCTGTGTGTGTGTGTGTGTGTGTGTGTGTGTGTGTGTGTGTGTGTGTGTGTGTGTGTGTGTATTTATATGAGGTCATGAGTGAGGGTGACAGGGTTCCAGAGAGGCCATTGTCCATATGGTCGTTTGTCATTCACCTTTCACATTGAGAAATTTCTGAGGAAAATGCTGAGTCACAGAGACTGCTGACCCCAGCTGTCACTGACACCTGTTAATCACTGAGAATCGCTCATAGTCTGTCACACATCTGTTTCTGTGGTGGACAGGGATTAAATACACCAAAATGCTATCACTACCGTGTTTTTGAAGTTTATCTGAGGGGCAGGTGAAGAGAGTATTTTTGTCCAGTCAAGTATCATATTTTTGTTAAAATTTGACTGAAGCATACACTGTTGAACATTCCAGTGTTGGGTTAAATGGATAGTTAACATGATATTTCTTGCTCTGTCACATTATATTTTAAAAAGGAAGTAGTTATAACCTATTAACTATATTTCTTAGATTTTTTTTGATTTTTTAGTTTTTCCAGTATTTATAACAAAATACTGATTTAGATGTCAGAGTAGTATAATGTAATGAAATTACATGGTTTGGGGTCAGAAGAGGATAGTCGTCATTTGAAGACCCATCTGGTGTTTGTTCTTTTGTGTCATCACCCCATCAAGGTGGAATGACAAGCCTTGCTCAAAAGATGCAGGAGCTCTCATGCATATACAAGCATCTACACCAAGTCTGACAATAATGCTTTATCCTCTAAAGGCTCCTGAAAGAGGATTTAGTTTGAATATAAACCCGTAGGCAATCAAGAAAACATCCAATCCAGCATCGGGATGAGCTTGGGGATGAAGGAGGGGATTTACAGACACAGAGGGAGGGATGGGCACCAGGGTAGGGACGGGGCTTCAGGTTCAACTTCAGCTTGAGGACAGGATTAACTTAGGTTTACCCCCTCCACCACTCACTAGCTCCAAAACAACAGCACAGTGCACTGTCACGATCAATCACACTTCACTGTGATTGACAGAAAATGCCACTTACTAACCATTTCAGTGTGAGCGTGTGCACATGCCTGTATTATCAAATCAGCAAACATTTTTTGCAGATAACGTTTTTGAGTTTTTTTTTATTGCTACTTTACAACACATAAAGTATAAGTGGTTAAAGAATTACCTTTATGAAGGAACAATGACAGTGAAAAAACAAACACCTGATCATGTTGAATATTGAAATTGAGTTTTGTGTTGTATTGAACTTAATAGTGATATAAAACTTTTCTTTATATATCTTCAGGTAAGAATAAGATTAAGAAGAATCAGATTTCCTTCATATCACATTTTGAGAGAAATAGGAATGTTGAACATGTGCAACAGAACTGTGTATTATGATAACTTGATGTTATTTTTTTCATCATGAAAATTTAGTAGAATAACTGCAATATTTGCTGTAATCTGTAAAACACCAAGATAAAGCTGTGTTACTATTAGCGTGAAAGCCACTGCCTAACGGTTGACAGCACAATATCTTGATCGCTACAGGCAGCAGCCAGCTAGCAGGTGACTAAAGTGAACCTGTTCAACACCTGCTCTCTCTCTCTCTCTCGCTCTCTCTCTCTCTCTCTCTCTTTCTCTCTCGCAGCCTCTATATTAAGCACATCAGTATCTTCTGGCTTGAATCTGCTTATTGACCAGAAAGGATTAGACAAGATTTGACTTGAGATCAGCTTGTGTAGAAAGTAAAAGTGTCAGTGTGAATGTGTTTGTGTTTCCTTTTCAGTGACGGTGTGGCTGTTGTGAATTGTGATATGCTACCTGCAAGTAGCTTCATGCTCATTCTCTCATTCTTCTGTCTCTGAACCCAGTGTACAGCTCCGCAGCTGACTGTATTCATAGTGATGTGCATTAAGCCTGTTGCAGCTTCATTTGCATAGATTATACTCTTGCAGTTTTGAGAAGTATGTGTGCATGTGAGCGTGTCTGTCTGCCCAACTTTGTGTTATTCTTCATGACCCGACAGTGCAGCTGAAGGAATATAGTTTGAATATGTAACTGTCCCTCCCCAGGCTCTGAATGTTCCTGCCTCGTTTGTTTTGCTGCCCTCAATGGGAGCAGCTATTGATGCTGCAGGGAGGCTCGGGCTGACTGCCTGCCTGTCTGTGGGTCTGTCTCTGAGGTGATCGCTTCTCCACCAATAAGATTCCTTCTTGAGGAAGACGGCTTGTATTTTATCAGGTGTCTCTGTTGGTTTTGTCAGTGACTTAAATTCAGCCAGGCAGTTTGCAAGGCTGCAGGAGGCGATCATGCACTGATCTGTTGTTTGTCACACTACACTGTGTGTTGGTTCTAGTGCGGAAACCCTTGTCTCTTGATACTGCCACAGGATAAGGAAGGGTTGCCTTTGGGATACTAAATGAGCCCCTGAAGGAACACACACACACAAAAAACACACACACTCACAAAGTTTTGTCACACAGTATCACACATGTTCTGTTCAATATTCGCAGCATGTTCAGAGCTCACAGTGAAAATGATTATTGATTGCTATCAGAGGGAGATGTGCAGTGGTTTGAGTATGTTGAGTGAAGATTGAAGTTTCAAATCCTAAAAATGATTCTTTGTTTTTCTTTCTTTGGTCTCCCTCATCTATCCACGTCCCTCTCAGGTAATCCACAAGAGTGAGTCACACTAGGCTGAGTTGGGCTGATGGTAGGTGGGTTTTTCTTCTTCTGATCCGAGTCATTATTGCTTTCCTTCTCTCGCTCTTCTCTTCTTTTCTGCATCATTTTCCTCAGCCTCTGGTGTCTTTCTGGCTGCATCTCCCTCCAGGCTGTTGTTTATTTTCATAGCCTGCATGTTCCTATTTACTTTTGAATTCATTTGTGCTTTGTTTTGTGATTTTTGTAATATGCTAGCTCACTTGGATCCAGCTTGTTTCCCTTTTATTACTTGTGTTTGCTCCAGAAACATCAGCCTGTTTGAATGTTGAATGATTCAGAGGACTGGCACAGCTGTCACCGAGGCGGCCTGTCCAAGTGACAATAGTGTATTATTTTAAAATTATAATTGCAAAGTTACTTATTCATATTGGTCCTTCAGTGCTGATTAATGCTCTTCAGCCTACAGACTGTAAAACTCTAGTCTGATTACTGTGCATTCACACTTTCTGCGATGAAAATGGTCACAAGTAAAAGTTAAAATTAGTGATTGCAACATAAGCAACATTCCAGCCTCTCATAATACATCTCCTCTCTCTCTGTACTAGACCAGCATGGCTACTTCTCCCTGAATGAAAGATGCATGATCCCTCTTTGGATTCATCCCCCTGACCGCCACTGAGCCGATCGAGCCCTCCATCAGACAGTCCCATCTCCGCTTCCACTGTTCTCTGCTGTAATCTACTGTAGTCTAGTCTTCTCTCCTTCACAGTTGTTGCCCTGTGGTGACCCTCTGCATGTCTGACATATAGAGACCGAAGTGTTAGCAGGCTGTTTAACAGGACAATTCCTCCCTGGTATTCATTAGAGGTCTGTGGGGCCACATGCAGAGGAGGGATGACAGTCAAAGGGAGCCAGAGGGGGTGGGTCCCAGCTCTGGTCCTGGAGCTAAAAAAGAGGCAGAGGGGTCACACAGCTCAGGGTTGAAGAGGGCCTCATCCCAGTCAGAACACCCCTCTTTCAGTAAGATGAGCCAGAACGCCAGGGAGAGCATGGGGGTTCTTGGCCAGGGATTGAAACAGCTGTTCCAGCAGCAGCGTAAACGCCTCTCCCTCTCTCGCTCCACCGTCACCTCCTCGTCTTCCTCCTCATCTTCCTCTGTAGTGTCAGCAGGTGGCACCTCCCCCGCTGCCCCTGAGGATACCTCAGGGTCCTGCTGTCCTGACTCTGACCGCCTCTCTGCTCCTGTGGTTCCTTCTGCAGCTGGCCAAGGCTCAGCGGCTGTGGGCATGATGAGGCGTGGGACCAGCCTGCAGAGCCGGCGCAGTAAGGGGTCAGGATCGGGTAGCGGAGACCGCGACCCCCTCCTGAGAGGTAGCCCCCAGGCCCCACGCCGCCGAAATACCAACGATCTACAGCAGCATACCAGCCGCCCACGCTCCTCCTCCACCACCGACACCACACCCAGCAGCCCCGCCCCTGGATACACTGGCGGTGATGTGGTCCTGTCGTCAGGGTACCAGTCCACGGAGGAGACAGACAGGGTAAGTGACAGCAGCCGTGAATCATGTTATCACTAGACAGGCTGATCGATGTGCCTCTTCTCCCCTTTTACTGGTGTCAGGCCTTGTTTGTCAGTGGCTGTCAATCAAACTCTGAGGTTTACCTTGCTTCTGATGTAACAGACGCTGTTGTTTCTGCTGTGGACTTTTACTGCTGTCTGATTTTGCCCAGTATTGATTATCGATCAAGAGCAAAGATGTGTTTCTTATGGCCAAAACAGCATTAATCAAGCTGAAGACAGATATCCATGGTGCAGTTTGTTAACAAATAAAACAGTCAAACACACACACATTTGGATATGGTAGTGTTTAAGTATAGGTTCACAGTTTTTAAAGTTTTAAAGTTTTTTAACATACTTTCAATAGAAGTGATAGGGGTTCAAAGTTCATGTTCATTCTACACAAGTATGTATTCCAACTTTTTATGAAACTAAGATGAGGCTCCATCAACAAATCAAGTCATTACCCACCACAGTTTCAGTCTCTTAGTGCCTAATTCCTTCTTTGTGTTACCTCCCTCCACTGCAACTCAGTGCGTAAACACTGTCCATGTTACCAAAAAGAGGGAACTTTTTATTATAACTAACTAACTAATATTTACTCAAGACTGCTGAAGCCTCATAATAATTTCAGACTGTGGATTTTGTGTCCTTTATGACTTCCCATGGAAGTGCTACAGGACATTGTCTTTTAATGGCCTGAATGAACAACTGTTTCAGTGTACACAGGAGCACCTGACAGATTTGAAAAAGTGTGAACCTCTTCCCCTAAATGCTGTGATATAAGGTTGTGTCTTTTGTTCTAAGACCACAGTTTGTTTAATCCAGAGATCATTAAGTGTAGTGCTTGGTCTGCAGTTTCTGCCATGTCTGTATTGGAAGTGGCATAAATGTGTTTTTTTGTGTTGTATTGGTTTCACAACCTTCTACAATCTGATCTTTAAACTTAACCTCAAGTCCTGATTTTTAACCACATTACCGTAGCTATTCCAGGCTACAGTTTGATCTGTTTGCCACCAGAGGTCACTGTCAGATCAGCTAACCTGCCGTGAGTGGCACTGGGCTTGGTTCATGTGGAGGCTGTGTTTGCATTATGAGCTCAAGGTTGTGGTGGACTTGCCTGTTCCTTGGGTTAATGAAATAAGCCCACCATGGACTCTGTGTCACAGATGAAGGTGATGGCTGGCTATCAGTCCAGCAATGGGCGTTGATATACACGATAACGGACAGCTGAAATCTGTGAGCTAGATTTAATAGAGTCATTCAAGTCATTCCCCATTTCTTCATCCATAAAAACCCAGTGTCCTTCAGTCCTGTGAAAATGACCTCACCTGAGATGACGAAGTGGGATTGAGAGCCAGACGTCTGTGCTCCATTAGCCCTGCTGCTGCTGTGACAGGCGACCATCAACCTCTCTGTGGTCTCGCCCTTGTCTTGTTCATCTGTAGCTAACATCAGAGCCCCATCTCAGCACAGACACACAGCAGGTCATCCAAGCAGTCGCCGTGGTTACGCCGAAAACTTGCTGCCTAGAACTACGCCCTGCTTGGGTTGCCATAGTAACAGTGTGGTCGACCTTGGAGGTGTGTGACATCCTGCTGTTAGTGTAGGTTGAGGGTTGTAGAGTTGCAGGGGTGATGAATGTTGTGATCAATTTTTCTGGCGTTTCATCCTCACCCTGAACCCTTCACCCTCTTTCTTTCTTTCTTTCTTTCTTTCTTTCTTTCTTTCTTTCTTTCTTTCTTTCTTGTTTGCTTGCCTGCACCCCACTTGCTTTTTCTTCCATTTTCTCTCTCTTTCCCTCCCTCTTCCCCTCCCTCTGTCCCTGGAGAGAGTTAGTATAGACAGTCAGCTGGTCCCTCCTCCTCTCCCATCTCCCCCTCCTCCTCCTCTACCACCTCCTCCTCCTCACCCCACCCTTCGGCTCAATGACAGGAAGCAGGAGGCAACCTTGCCTCGTCGTAGATGAGTGAGAGCTGAGCACTCGCTGTGTGTGAATGTGTTATCAGGGCTATGGTTTAGAGAGGATGTGGAGGGGTGTGTATCCGTGTGACTGTAAAACCTCATTTTCATCTACACGAGTATGTGTGTGTTTGTGTGTGTGTACTGGAAATCACTTGCGCATTGACAGCCATGTGGTGTTAGCATCTTGTGGGAGTGACTGTGTCTGTGAGAGAAAGCGACAGAGCTCAGGGGATCACTGTGAATATGAGTAGAGGGCAACACAGCTGAGCTGACTTTATCTCTGCTTTCACTCCCTCCATTTTTTTTATCTTTCTCTCTCCTCATTTGTGTTTGTATAGTTGGAGAAAGTGGCGTGGACTAGAAATGTGTGTGCACATGGATAGGAGAGGAAGGTAGCGTGTGTGCCTTCAGTATGTGTGTGTGTGTGTGTATGTGTGTGGAGCGTACTATGTGAGCGGTGTGTACTTTGGAGGGATATGAGTGGAGAAGCGTAGAGCAGGGGGTCCAGCTGTGGCTCCATCAGTCAGTCAGTCAGGATGGTGCAGCGCTTCAGTCTTCGTAGACAGTACTCCAAGGTAAGCTTAAAACACACAAGCTTGTTTTTTTTTAAAACCATGTCTGTGTGTTCCCATCTTCATGCTGCAGCTCCCTTCATGACTAAAGGCGCAGTTGACTTAAATTTTTGCTGCTGGCAAAGTCTTTTATTATCTTTACAATGCTAATGCGATGCTTTTGCATATAATTTTCTTTCTCTCTGTCTTTGGTGGTTGAGTTGAGTTTGTGGTTATGGCTGCTCGATCAGAGCTTTGAGTTCTCCTCTTGCTCAGGACAGCAGTCGAAATATTAAAAATTGACTCTGTTGTCATGTGCACAAACATGTACACATCGGCCACTTGACAACTTGGGCTGGGGGGGTTATTTGCAGACTTCTTGCATGTCAACCGTTTTTTGGTCAACAGAGATTTTCTGCTAAGTTTCCTTTCACTTTTAGTTAGTTTGATTCATACACTAAGCGTCTGCACTTTATCTCAACTCTTGTTAAACAGTAACTCGTGCTGCAGCCTATGAGTTCAGTCGGAGCTGGCACTAGGGGATGCAATTATTAGTAAACGTTATGTTTGATTATTGCTAATTGGGGAGCGTTTATGACTTGTTTGCAAAAGCAGGGTACTTTAGCGTGCTCTAAAACTGAGATTCATATGTCTGTCCCCTGGTGGTAGTTCTGTTAAAGAGAGTGGGGGGGGTGTGTGAAAACGCAGCATTAGGTCTGTTCTGCAGCTGGTGCTCAGCCTGTGGGATTAATTACAATTAGCTGCTTATTAATTGATTGACTGACTACACCCTTCCTATTCATCTTTAGCTCTGTGTAATGGTGCTGGTAGATGCTCATATGCCTGGAAGCATCAACATGTACGTGTACAGATGGGCAGACTGGAGCACAATCTCACTTTCAGACTAGATGGCCTGAACCCGGACTGAAGGAGTCTGATGTAGTCTGGTCTTTTTTTCTCTTCTCAGAGGGATGGAGAAATAGAACAATAGTAAAAACAAACAGGGGATGTGAAGGGCTGGAAGGCGCAAAATTTTTAGTGTCAGGATGTAAGACTTTTGTAGGACAGGAGATGGGGAAGAACAGTGGAGTAGGTTCTTGTGGGATATGAGCTACAGAGTTGAGACAAAACAGAAGCTAAGCCTTGAGGCTATTTCTCTCACAGCATAGGATTTTTGTGTGTGAGAAAGACTGAAGCTGTGTTTGTCTTTGGAGAACATAACCTTCTCCGGGGCCCGTCTGCAAATGTTCGCTAACCTTTTCCCCTTCAATAGTGCGATGTTGGGAAATATTGGAAAAGAGGGGGGTTGGGTAGATGACCCCGTCTCTTTCCCTCAGGCCACATCTCCACATGCCTACCTGTCTTACTGCCAATCCCTTGTCTTCTCTTGTCTGTCATCATACTTTGTTTTCCTTGTCAGATGCTTTATTCATCTGCAGTATCCCTAACCAGCTCAAAACATGCCACAAATTTAAACAAGAGCAGCAACGTCCAGCTGAGCTGGAATCATGCAGCTGTATGCAGAGTAAAACTGAGGAATGTGGTCTAATAAAAAAATACCTACTTTTACTTATATTTTCAACAGAGTAACACAATTTCACATTTTAATGTAAATGTTTCCTTACTCAGTTATCTGCTCTTATGTATGTGTAAGTATGTGCCATACTGTATATGACATACAGAAAAAGAAAAATTATACAAACAGCTTTGTACATATGGAAAAATACTGAATTACACAGAAGAGTCTGCAGGGATTTGTATCTTGAGTGCCTTGGGTTAACTTTACTGTGTTATTTCTCTAATGTGCTTGGGTTAAATCAGGTACATACGATTATGTTATGTATTGGTCTTGTGCCAAGGATCAGTCTGGCCCTTTGAGGGTGGAACGCAGAACTGAAAGCAGATAATGTAGTGCAATTTTATTTAAAAATTGGCTATTAATAGAATATCTAAATTGTTGCCAATTATGTTTTCTATTGTTCAGCTAATCAAAGCGTTTCAGCTGTAGTCTGTTGCATCTCTCACAGTTTCCATGCTTCCTGATAACACATTTTATCTGAGGAAGTATATCTGTACTGTCAGATTTTGACCCTTTGTAATAAGCATAATGGCTGCCACTTATAGGATTTGTAACAAACTAATGACAAACAAACAACAACAAAGTAATGAATGATTAGAATTCATATCTGCATTTTCAGACAAGCCTCACTTTTGAAGGACTTGGTTGCCTTGTGTAATTCCAGCTGTGTTTTTGTCCTGTAAGAGAGCAGTAAGGAGGAGTGTCAGTGGGAGGCGTCAGACATCACCTGGTTCCCTGAGGCTTGTTCCGTCCCTGCTAGTTTAACATCCTCATCACTGTGCTCCCCTCGTCTCTCACCTCCCCTGGCTACTGGCTGTGTGGTGATGAAAGCATTTGTGCCCTTTGCAGCAGGACACCACAGCTCGTCCTGGAACTATTTTAGTGACACTGAGTTATTTGAAAAGCTGCAAAAAGACAAACACAGGGTTTTGCTAGGTCACATTCTCTTATTCACTACCAGGGCTGCAGATGCATATAAGCACAATCAGGTCTTATCAAAGCACTGGCACAGCAGCTTGTCCTCTAGTCATAGTAAACACGGTCACAGAAGCACACAGTCAAACCCATGTATAATCAAACAACTGAGTTTCGATTGACTTTCAGCAGGGAGAGAGAGAGAGACAGCTATGGGGATGATGAAGCATGTGCTCTTTGTCCACACTGAAGGTGATGTCATCCCAGTGCTGTGTTTGCCAACTACCAGCCCGTAGCTAATTGTTTTTCAGGCGCAGTGTGCGTGTTGTCAGTGCACCATCATGACTCTCTGTGGTTCAGAGTTGTTGACATTAACTAACTATGATATCTTATTACAGTCAGATGAGGAACTGGTTGGGAGAGCTGTGGCTTGCGGTTTGACCAAAAAAGTGTCGTTCTCAAATGTATTACCAGTAATCTCCCTTCTCCACTCTGTAATCTTTCCCCCTCTCTTGTCCTTGCCCTCTTTTCTGCCCTTTAGTCATTTCCCTTTCCGGTCGTTTGTCACTCATCTTCTGTCCCTCAACTCAGACAAACAAAATACTCCTTTCTTTCCTCCGTCTATTTTGTGACTGGTGTAATATTTGCCTCGCCTACTTTTCACCTAAAGGCAATAAGTCCATTAAACCAACAGTTTGTTTGTGTGTCAATTGATGATCAGCAGACCAAACACTGGTATCGAGTGTGAATTTAACACTGTTTTGGCCCTTTTATCCTGTCCTGTTTTCTGCTCTCTCCTTACATTACTACTCAACATGTCTATCCAAAATCTCCCATTGTGTTCAATCGGATGGCTGGTGAAGACCATAGCAATTGATTCACAAAATTTTTATACTCATTCAGTGACTCATTCATGTTCTTTATGAAGCATTTGCATTTGTTCTACGCTCATTTATTGATGGTTTTCTTTCAGTTTGTCTCAATTGTGTGGCAGCTTCCACACTCCAATTATATATCTATCTCTGTCCAGAAGAGCGTTTTTGGCGTGTATCAGAAATAATCTCCATCCATACTAACACACCTGAAAACGCAAATCACATGACCATTCATGTACACTGGGCATGCGCCTGTTGGTGCAAACAGGAAAATAATTGTCTAGTCTGCAGTTGGTTAGTTTCAGAAAATACTACAAACAAAGAACAGCAAAGGCAGTTGTAGCAATAAAATGCAGAATTTAACTGCGCACCAGCTACTAGCAAAAACATGGTCAGCAATGTAGTTGTGACTGATAAGACACCAATCAGGAGGCGAACATGGGTGACTGTGTCATTGTTTCTAAAAGATCTGTTTCTGCCCATCCAGATTAAAACGCAGACCTGGAGTATTCAAACTAAAACGGGGCCATCAGCATTTCTAGAAGTCTCCATTTTAGGGGATCAGAAACTCTGGAGTAATGTGGACGCCAGGCGTAAACACAGCAAAAGTGATGTGTTTTAATACTAAAACGTATCAGTATGGATTTGGCCTGTATATATTTGCGATTGTACTATAATACATATTTGTGCATTTGTGAGAACTCTCAGTTGTCCCATTGTTGTGCTCCTGTCCTGATTTTCAGGACTTGTGACTCAACTTGGACTTGAGCACTGATGACTCGGACTTGGACTTGGACTCAAGCATTGACTACATTGTTGGAGACGAGGAGTGTTGACTTTTTTTTTTTTAATTTTAGTGCTTGCATGCGCATGCTTGTGAGTGCATTTGTTTGGCTATTGTGTCACACACAGTAAATAAACTCCCTATGAATTGGTGACAGCTGTGTCATTTATGTTTAATGTAGACTTTTTTATTTGTATGTCAGCTCTTTGACTGCACTACAGTGGAGCACTGGAGCCCTTGTTGGAACTCAACTCAGACTGTCATCCTTGATGACACAGACTCACACTCTAGTAGTGGGGACTCAACTTTTCTCTGGTGACGTCGACGTGGGCTCGAGCATTGGGGACTCGAGACTTGACTCGGACTCTAGGTTTAGTGACCCTACTACAACACTGCCTTTTTCCTGCCTCAGGTTTTCCTTACTGAACAAGCATCTGAATCTGCTACTCTTGTTATTCCTGTGCTTCACTTCTTCAGCGGTGTCTCTTCCTTTTCTCTTTCCATCTCTACACCCTTTACCTTCTCACTATTTGTCTTACCTCATGTCTTAGAAACTGTCTTTCTTTAGCTCTCACTCTCTCTTCATTCCTTTCCCTCTCATCTATGTCCAGTGCTCAGACAGTGGAGTTGGTTGCCCATCTCCATGGTAACAGGGTGATGTTCAAAGAGGGCTGAAGCGCCTTTACCCAGCTGAATGCTCAGAGGTTGATCTCACAGCCACCTCATTAGCCTGCGTAGTGGAACAAAACCTCTTAGTCTGGAAAAAAATTTCTTCTAAAATTAGACTCCTTTTCAATTCACCAAATACACCGACTTTGTATTAAATACTAAGTGTTCTAAACCTCATAATTAAGCTTTCTCTTAGGGCAGGTATTTCGAATGCCTGAGCTAAACAAAAGACATGTTGGAATGGCACTCTATCACTTCGATCTCAGTGCTGAAGCGGCACTGCTGGTTCCTGTTCCTGCTCTCACGCATATTTAAATTAAGTCCTCTGACTGACGTGCAAAGAGAGTTGTGAATCATGTGGAGGTGTCACTAAAGAGAAGTTTGTGTTTGACAGTTTACAGACCTCAGTGGGGCTGCTGTCTTCGACTTCAAAGCGCATGAACAAAACAAAGTAAATAGATGCGCTGTAAATGTGTTGCTGTACCATGTAAAATCTGGAGAGCAGCCTCGAATCAGATGCTGATCTTTTGTGTGCAGGCGTGCATGTGTGTGCATGTGTGTCTTTGTGTGAGCTTGAACTCTCCACCCAACTGTTTGTGTTCCCTTTGAAGCGTAGCCCCAGCCTGTTTAATTAGGCTGTTGAATATTCATGTGATTATACATATAGGCCAACGCCCTTATCCGGCACTGGCTGCTATTAGCATTCACAACACTGGGAACACGTTTGGCTACAAACACACACACACATCACAGCTTCACAGTTGATGCATAACAAGCGATTTTGTGTGAAGCCATCAGGGCGGATGGGATGGTGTGAAAGGACGGACTGAGAGAATGGCTCGGAAGTAGATATGGGGTGGAGGAATGTTTGAAAGATAAATGTAGGTGTGTGTGTGTGTATATGTGTGTGTCAGGGGTGGGTTGATCAGTAGGATGGATGAAGTCATGGGGAAAGAAAGAAAGCAGCTTTGAGGTTTAAGCCATTCTTCCCTCTTAGCCAGTTTGATAGGTTTCTGATCTGGGTCTGAATGAGGAAGGAGTCTGCTACAGCTGTCTGCCTGTTTCTCTGCTGCTATTAATAGACAGATGTCTGAACCAGCGCTGGTCAAGTTCACTTTTCAAGGACATTTAAATGCATCATAAGCAGAGGAAATGTCATAGGTTTCTTTCATTCAGATTGATATTCTACAACAGATTATCCACATCTTTTTCTCTCTACAGATGAATGACATTCATGCAGTCACATCTATCAAATAACAGTACCAGCTGACTGATTTTAACAATGGCCTAATATTCTATTGGTAATTTTAACTGGTTATTCTGATACTTTGTAGTCTGAATGAATATTTTTAAATTTGTTGTCCGTGCAAGTTGAGGTCATGTGCATTTATCTGTACATGTCAGCAGTGAGTCACTATGGGTCATCCTTGGTGTATTTATTTTTGGCCTGCAGCTGGTCCTTCCTCTTTGGGTTGTTTTTTGTGTGTGTGTGTGTGTGTGTGTGTGACTAAGAAGACATTAGTGTGGGCATGCATGTGAATCTATACTGTTTTCTCAGCCGTTGAAGGATTGCCACATATTTCGTCAGTCAGTCACTGAGGATGTTCTGGTAAACCTTGACCCACATGTCTGTTCCTCACTGTCCTCTGACTAGATTCATTTGGAGGGTCTACAGTGCTTGCTTTGACTGAGGCATCAGTATTAGCTCTGGATATTACATCTTTGACTTGTTGGCAAAATATACTACCACGCACCTTTCTGAAAGAGTGATGTGTTTGGTTTTCCTCTCTTGACTCAGAGCGCCGACCAGTAGATTGTTTTCAAAGGGAAATTGCTCATTCTGAGACAGGGAGGACAGAGGCAGACAGACTCAGAGAGGGCATGCTCTGCATCCCTGCCACTCCCTGCTCAGTCTATATCATTTGTGTGACTCTGATGAATTATGGATGAGGCTATAGATCGCTGAGCTCAGCTCTGCTCCACTGACCTACTTAGAGCACACAACCACACACAATTCAAATCTGATCACATCCTCTGGGGAAATATCATCATATTTTCTGTCCACTAATATCCAGGACCATTCCTTGCATTCTCATATGTGTCAGCCATTAGGAATCTTAGGAATCCTTCATTTTTTCACCAAGACTCAGCTTCCCACTGGAAAATAATCTGTAGGCCACTGACACATTAAATGTACAGTATATTTGTTTTTGTTCAGGCAAATAATTCAGTTGGTTGAAAATGTTCCATCTAAAATGACACAGCATCATAAATAGGCATTTTCTGCACGCTGACATAGACACACATCTTTTATGATCTGACATTACAGTATGTCCCCTTATCTCCCACCTTTTCTAATCTCTTCTGATGATCTCCTGTCTAGCAGTGTTTCCCCTATATGCAAATATGGCCGCAGCTGCCTGCTGATTTTTTTTTCTTTTAATGAGAGAGGAGAGGAGAGGAGAGGAGAAGAGCGGGTTCAATCTTATCTCTTTGGAAACTAACGTTATATTTATTTTGTGCTACAAACGCTCCATATCCAGGTCAAAACACACACCTGTGAGTAAAGGATATAAATGAGAAACCTTATGTTTACCTGATAAGGACAGCACAGCAATTATAACAACACGCACCAGGTAGATGTCAGCCATGAAGCAATCAGTGCTGATCACAGATTCAGGATAATCATTCGCTGAAGGGAAAACAGTCAGCAACTTCACAAACACACTCATTGATAGGAATACGCAAGCTAACACATATCTGTGACATAGAAAACCTTCGGAAGAGCTATCTTAATACAAAGATAGAAGGTATATAGTCCACATGCACAGATTGTTTTTGTTTTTCATGGAGGCAGGCCTTACAGTACCTCTTAAGACAACTGAGAGATTCCCTCACAGTGATATTAACATTGCATATTATTAGCAAAGGATTCCCTCAAAGAAACATTGTCAGTGTAAGTTATTTTGTCATTGAAAAGGACATTACATTTAAGTAAATTAACGATTTAATGTTTGACAGTGTGGTGATGCAAGTTAATTGTGGAAAAAAGGACAGTTAAGAGCGAATAATTGGAAGAGTGAATGACAGCTAGCCGCTAGCTTATATATTTTTGTTCAATAAATGTCAGTAATTTGACATTGTAAGATTATACTTACATTTTGTTCAATTAAAGTGTATTTTCCGAAATCTCATTACTGTGCACAAATACACTGTATGTACTTTGGCCTCAAGAGCCCTTCTGCTGCCAGCAGATACATAGAAACCTCAAGGCAGAGCACACAAAAAAATAGCTTCCACTGCTGTAAAGCCATCCTAGGGGAAACATTAGTCTTGACATATTATACAACCACAAAGGTTACACCATTTGCCGCCCTCACTCTGGCCATTTCTGCCGTTCATCTCCTTGACATATCCTCCCTTCCTCCCTGTCCACAGTATCAGCCCAAGAGGCACACAGGTGCCTCTTGGGCCGATGTGTTGCCTCGATGTGACTGCCACATCAGGTCTGAATTATGTTAGGTAAAGGCCTGCATGTCTGTCAGTAGGAGTGATAATGCAAGAATGCAATAAAAAAACAAGGACTTATTGACAGGAAACCTGTCAGGAAGTGGTTGCAGGTAAAGACAGACTAGTAACAGAGTCAATTGTCCATACAGCCAATGGCAAGCACCCTGTAGCATAGTTTGTGGTCTAGCTCCCCCTGGCGGGTTGAGACTGTAGTTGGTTGTGGCTATATTCCAGTTAAATGTGCAAGGTCTATGGCCCTGTTATTGTGGATGCTGCCTCATATGTATGGCTGCTGAGACATCCTAATGTACTGGGCCTTCGCTAATTTTATTCACCTGTGTTTTACTCCCTGTGACAAATCAAAATGTCTGCTGTGAAAAAGCAGTATATTTCCTGAACTACCAGTTGAGATTTAAATGGAAATTTCAGTATGATGATGAGCACAGTTTTGGAAGTTATCCTCAGTGCATAAGACAGTCACCATTGTTTTGTTAGATAATCACAGATGGGTAATGTGAGAATGGCCTCTAAGATTTTCATTAGATAATAGCTGTCCAGCACTGATGAGAACTGAATGCCATTCCTCATTATCTGTCCTCCTGTTATGAAATTTACTGCATCCTAGTGGCCTAATTCACACAGTGGAGTATTGCTAAAACTTCCTAAACAGTACTCAGACCCCAGACTGTCCAATAAGTCTGCTCCAAAGTGGGTAGTGAGGTCAACGTGCAGCCACAATGTGTGGTATGGGGGCTGGGTAGAGAGGACAAGAAAACTGAGATGGTTCCAGACCAAATAATCTGTCAGAGCCTAAAAGCTGGTCCTGTTTGTTCAAGATTCTTTATCTTCCTGCACATGAATAGGCTGGCAGTGTGTTTGGGCCTGCACACTACCCCATGGTACTCTGGGTATTGTATAGCATCCAGCCAGACCAACTTTGCATTTTGGGCTAGTGCCCTTTCTGTTTTCCTGTTGCACAACAAGGACAGGCTGAATGTAAACAGAAACGACTCCAACACCACCAGCTTCCAACCACAACCAATGGACAATCACTGTGTGTCACCACGTACCCACTCTGTTTCCCTTCATGTACACAATCAGCTTTGCTCTACATACGCACATTGTCTGACCTGATGCACTCATAGTGTCTCTTACTACTACACTATCACCTGCACATCCATTCAGACATTTAATGGAAACAAAGCAGAACACTGGCTGATTTCAATATTGATTAACACAGAGTCAGTAGATAATGATATGTATGAGGTGATATCTGTTTTTCTGTACATAAACTTACAGCATAAACACACAAAGGATCCCTTAAATTTTTTGTTAATTTAAAGAACGTCACCATCATGTGCACAGAGTGGGATGTAAATGACCTAAATTACATCATAATTACATCTTATCCGTGGTATTTTTGTTATTAGGGTTAGGCTTATGACTTATGTGCTGATAAGGATGGAGGCTGTATGTTCATGAACACTGACCTCTAACCTGTTGTAGTTACCATTGATCAGCAGCAGATCTTTAGTAAAAAGTAGTTCTGATTAGAGATGTTCAGATGCCATTTTTTCCTTCCTGATACCAACTCTGATACCTGAACTTGTGCATCGGCCAATACAGAGTACTGATCTGATGTCAATGTGTTAAAAAAGAATTAATAGCTGCATACTACTAACCCTGTATGGATTTGATTACGATTGCCATCATTGTTGCATGGCATGGCTCATGTTAAACCCTTTGTAAAACATGAACAGATACATGAATGCCATATCAGTCTTTTATTATCTAATTTAACTGTCTGTCATTAAATTAAATAGGTAACACTAACTACACTAGTTGTCCTAATACTAGTGGCATCCCTCCAAATTTAAGCCTTGCATACTGTACACATTACCTTTTTACTGGTGGGACTTTCCAGTGTCACATTGCCAAATTGCTGACATTTTGCTAATGGCTAACATTACGCTACAGGAAATCTATTCCTCTTCGCCGCTCTCACTTCTTCTACGCCAGTGGCTGCACAGCCCAACTTCCTATGTGAGCAACTATTTTAGAGCAGCAAAGAAGAATTGATTTCCGGGAAAACTTGCCATTTTACTCACTAAAATTACAAGTCATACATCTCAAAATCTGGGCAAATTTGACAAAATGTATGAATGTGGCTGGATTACACAAAAGTGAAAAAATATCTTTTGTGTATGTGTATATTTTGTGATTTGGGTGAACCGGCATTTTAAAGATACATTTTAATCGCTGGTACTGTATTAATGGCATCAACATACTTCTCTGACGTAGAACTGATGCTGTTCACTGTTATCAGTCTCCAGACAGGGAATGAGACTAAGAACGTTTAATTATTTGGGTTGTTGGTGGCGTGTGCTTGTTTTCCTTCCTGTCTGGCTCTTATAGATGCCAATATTAGAGTTGGCTACTAAGATGTTTCATGCACTCTCACCTCGCCAGTCATAATGGCCTCTGTGTATAAAGTGCCCAGTGGTTTATGTAACTCCTAATAGGGCCATTGATTACACTGAAGCTTAGACTTGGAAGGAGTGGACAGCCAGGCTTGGACTGTGGGCTTCTTTTTATGGAGAAAGTATTGTTCAAAAAGGCCTGATCCCCAAGTCATGGTTGTCTCTTCTCTCAGGCTTGAATTACCCTCAGTCCGTGCAGACAAAGCTCCCGCTCTTCTGCCTTTATGTAACCTCTCACACCCCCAAACCAAACTGCACAAGCCATCACAATTTACAATCACGTGGAGGGGACTCTGGTGTTGGCACAGTAAAACAAGGATTTGGTTAAATTTATATTTGGATGTATAATTTTCACGAAAAAAATGTAAAGCCTTATAACTATACTACTATACTACTCTACAATACTATATCATGTCGTTCTAATAGTAATTGCTCTCACCGCTAATTCAATTAAACTTTTATGGTTTACTCTCACTCTCTGTTTATCATGCTTACTCAATATGCCTTTTCTCCAACCCTAGTCCAGTTACATCAGAGCCAGTCTCTTCCCTTTCTCCTCTGGATTCTTCCAGAACGTTTTGGCTGTGTGGAACCCGCCTGGCCTCAGTTCAGCACCAGGCTCGCTCCTCAGAGTGACAATGACTATTATGTATTATGTGCGTCTTGTTGACTCTGTCCGCTGGCTGAGGAAACATCTCCACACAAGTTGTTTTTTATGTCGTCATGTGTGAGCTCATCGGCCAGAGTATTGTCTATTCAAAATGTACAGTATCTCTGTTGTCCAACTGGAGAAAATATTTGACCAATTTCACCATGGTCATTTGATACAAAAGGGCAACAGTGATAGCTTCAAAGCAGTAGTATTTTACCAGGGTGGGGTTATGGTGGAGTTAATCCTGGTACTGGTGCAAAAAGAAAACTTTACAAAGGTAAATGACAAATGGTTCCCACAGCATCTTAACTAAGCGCCAAGCCTTCCCAAAAACAAAACATCTTGTATCTTAATTGTAATTAAATGTAACTTAATTGCAACTGCCTGTCTTCACAATACTTGATTTTCCCCACTAATGCCAGTATTTGTCATTTTTGCATGCAGCCCAGCCCCCACGGGAAATACACAGACATAGAAATAAATGAAATAAGTCTTTATTTACTATAACAATGTAGCAGTTCCATGAGTTGTCCATTACTGGGGTTAGGGTTACCTTTCACCTTGGTTGTTTTTAGTGCCTTTTGTGTTAAGAAGTTTTTTTTTTTACATTTAAAGCTTTTTATTCCAAAGTGTTTAAAGTAAAATACAGGCCTGGAAGTTCCGTCATCAAAACGTTCAAATTGTATATTGTATTACTGGTGCTTTAGACAGAGATTTTTTTCCTGAATATTATATACATATTCTGTATTCCCATTCATTGCAGTAGGAGCTCACATGATGCTGTATCAGTCTAAACTCCCAATGCCGGGTGTGTCATTTAAGTAGATAAGCATGCCCGCTCTGGATTGGCCACATATATCACCAGTTCAGCAGGTCATGTCCCCTTAACAAATGCGTAAAATGCATGTGTGTGTAAGTCTACGAGAGAAAAAGAGATATTGTAATGTGATTCACTCATCAAACTGGGTCATTGTTTTGTCTGCAAGGCACATCTGTCTCAAACCCATTAAATGAGATGCCACAAAAGGATCTCAGCAGAGGTTTTTTACTGACCCCATTGGCACAGATATTGTTAAAAGTCTTACACACTTGCACATAACGTTTAATCTATTGTAGATATATTGTAAATGCTTGAGGTTAGCTGTTGCAACTGTTTCTAGATTCAGCTCTATTGTGAAGTAGAGAATAGGTCAGTAAAACATGACATGTAATGAATGATATGGGCAGTGTTTGGGCAGTCAGTAAAAAGAGGCGTTATTACGCCAAATTTCATCCTTTAAATTGAACCACCATGCTAGAGATATTGAGTTGAAAATTTAATTCCAATTAATTTCATTTAACTATAGTACCCCATTAGGCCTTGTGGTATGTATTTTTCAAACTCTGGAGCACATTGCACGGATGAATCATCCATTACTTCTATTGCCATATTAATTAACATGTAGCTAACAAATTTCTATTAGCTAGTCATTTTCTGCCTGTGTCAGTAACACCTATGGCAAGCCGCAGCTGTTCTTTCTATCCTCTAATTTTGAGCAGCTAATGTGGCACTAATAAGATAAAACTGCCCTGCAGGCCAACATCTCAATTTTCTATTTTTTTTCAAGCATCAGTCACTTGTCAGGACATGAGTATACCCCCCTCTGTGAATTCGTCATTGCGGAGCCACTCTGCAATTTGCGGTATGTTATTAATGCATGCTACCATAGTGTAGAGTGTAAAGTTGTCCCGAGTCACCCTGAAAGCTTGCGTATTCTTGGACTGACATGAGCCACTGGAGGCCACATAACCTCCGCAGGAGACTTGGACCTCCAGCTGGACTGACCCTGAGAGCAGGACAAAGAATGTATGTAATGCATTCATGTCTGACGGGAAGCTGTTAGTCAACAAATCCAGTGTGACTAATGACTGACAGTTAAGTGATCTGTAGGAAGACATTATGATGATTTCAACTTTTATTTATTTCTGTACTTGGTCCCACTACATAGAAGTAGTTGCACCACCTGCTCTTAAAGCAGCTGTAATAAATACTTCTATACTAACAACGAATCAAATGACAATGTGGCGCTGTTAAAAGGGATTGCTTTTAGTGATAAACCTACAGAGAATTATCACCTGAACCTGCAGCTGCTCTCGGCAGAGGGGAGCTCATTGCGGTCTTCACCAGCTAAGACATTTCTTAGGTTTTAACGGTGAAACAAAATCCAGTGAATCACTACTTTGAAACTGGCTTGTAGTAACTACGAACTTAGTCAACACTTTACACACAAATCTAGGGATGGATTCACGGCTAGCTGGAGAAACAGATTCCTACTGCATATGCATGTGTGAGGCCCTTTTTTTTTTTAAATTAAGTTATAAAGACTAAAAAAATATTCTGTATATAGTAGTGGATATAAACAAGATATACAGTGGCTTTATTGATATACAGTTTTGGAATAACTGGCTTTCTTTTGCAATGTTAGGGAGACTTTCAACTTCAGACTTTAAACTACTAGCGCTGCCATTTGTCCCTTTTGTTCAATACTGGGGTCAACCCTACACGTCACACACTTGCACTTTCATCTGAGCAAGTAGGGTTTGTTCTTATATAAGCAGGTTTTTTTTCCCCTAAATCCTACTCTCCCGGTCCCCTAACTCCTCCTGCTCTCTCATTAAAGCCTGTATTCATGTTCTCCTCTCCCCCTCCCTCCTGTCGGCCTGTGCACAGAAGTCTTTAGTAGCCCTTGTTTGGCCCTTACCCTCTATGCTCCCTGCATTGCTTTTTATCCCTAATTGGTTTGTACACTTTTGGAAGTGATGGCTCAAAAACACCGAAGGTTTTATCGTTGAGAACAATGCACCAAAGCTCATCAGCTGGTGTTTGTGGGAGCATTAGAGGATGAATTTGAAAATGAGTTTTGATAGGGACCTCAGGTCAAAATGCAAATATCCACTGGATGGTAGTTGAAGTGGAAAGTTTCAATTTACTAAGAAACTGGTGACTGTAAACATAATTTAGCACTCCGGTAAATGTTCGCCATGCTATTGCTGTGAAATTTCAGTAGAATGCCAGGGAAGCAGTGCTGAAACATGTCTTTCATCAGAGGATAAGTAATGCAGTGACGCAGTTACAGGCCATAGTCATGTGTGCACATATAGGCACAGTTTTGAATAGCAGCTTTGTAAACATCATATGACTGTGTAATCTGTGTAAGTAAGACTGTGTGAGGTTTTCCTCCACTGTCCTTTAACCAAAACTGTCCACTCCTTTGTACCTGTGTATTTCATGTTATACAACCTATGTGAAAAACATGCCACTTCAAGCACAGTTCAGTCAGGTCAGTGTGTTATTGGTCAGCAGAAACGCTTGGTCTAGCCGGGTTTGTTAGCGCACACAGGCAGCGGAAGGTGACTCATTACAGGATGATCACTCAGCAACCTGATTGGCTGCGACAATCAAACTGTGTGATAATTGAAAGGAGGGAGTGGAAGATTTTTCTCCCTTTCTTTCTGCCTGAGCTAGCCACTGTTTTGGAGCTGAGCTGGCCTAGAAACTCCAACAGAAGAAAAGCCGCCCCCCCCCTCTCTCTCCCTTGACAAAGCTTTCTCACAACCCCTCTCTCCTTTGCTCCCTCTCTCGCTCCGTCTCCCTCTCAGTGACAGCTCCTGGTGGGCTCTTTTTTTCCTGTCTGCTCCCTCGCTCCCCTCACATCCGTCCTCCGGGTCTCTGCCTCTCTTTTCTCCCTCTGAGGATTTTATGCCCGATGGACTCTTTGAACACTTAACTTCACAGTAAACTCTTTAACCTGTCTCCATCCAACCCTGCGAGTCTTCATCCGATTAACCGCCTGGGCTCTGTCACCCCAAACCTGCATCAGAAGGACCCTTTGCTCCAGAGGAGTCCTTGTTCTCCCACTAACGCACGCTGTCTGGGAGTCTTGTCTGCTTGTCGAAGCGCATATATGTGCGGTCTATAGGCTCTCTGCTGGGGGCTGTGTACTGCAGAACATGTTTTTGCACTCAAGCGTAGTCATGGGCTTTGAGGAGCGGCTGCTCTGTGAACCAGCAGCACGACACTATGTAGATTCTGCAGCTATCAATTGTCATGGTTCATAGCTGGAGGGATTGAGCACTCTATGGATTCTGGATATTCAGTCAAGCCAACAGTAACTCCTAAGAGTTGCCAAGTGGAGTCTTTGTCCAGTGGACTTTAAGTCAAGTGGACTTTGTTTGGGAGAAGTGTCCTGAGTGATGAGCGCTCTCCCAGTGCCGCGCTCTTCCTCTCTTCCCTGGTTGTGGTCGTTTGCCAAGGGACACACAAGCAAATAGACAAACCAAACAGAAATCAGTCCAAGCCGTGCACATGCGCCTCCCTGCCATGGAGGTCATCCTCAACCTGGTAACTGCTGACACCTCTCCACTTCCTACTCCCACCACCGTGAGTCTCTGCCTGTTTATAGTGTATGTGTGTGTGTGTGTGTTCATGCCCATCAATTCCATCATTTATGTTTTGAGGTTTTGACTCATTTGATTCACTTCCTCGATGATTCAAGCCAATATCATGAATCTGAGACATTTTTTTTACATATATGGCTGCTCACCTGTTAAAATGGCTGTGTTACTTGTCCTGTTTTTTGTAACTAAAGATGATACCCTGTTGAATCCATAAGACATTCCAGAAACTTATAAGGCACAGAATCTGGCAGGAGACCAATCTCTTGGTGTGAAAAGGATTTTGCCTTGAAATCATAGGGATTTAAAGTCTTTGTTGTGATAGTGGAGCCCTGGAAAAGCCAGTGTTTTTTTCTCTCTCTCTCTCTTTTGCCCTAGACCTGCACTCTCAGCACTCTCAGCTTCTTTCTTTTGGATGTGAACACGAAGGGCTTTTCTCACAGCCTCTGAATTCCTTAGGAAATTCACTGGTGGGCATTGGCTATGTATATATATGTATATATGTGTGTGTGTGTGTGTGTGTGTGTGTGTGTGTGTGTGTGTGTGTGTGTGTGTGTGTGTGTGTGTGTGTGTGTGTGTCTGTGTGTGCGTGTGTATGTATATGTGTGTGTGTGTGTGTGTCTGCATTTGTGTCTGCATGTGTGTAAGTGTGTGTGTGTGTGTGTGTGAGCCTGTCTGTTCTGCATAATTATTAAAGCAACTTTGTGTTGTGTGGTCATTCATGACTGCATGTGTTGAGTAAACTGCCCCTTGTCCAGCATCAGTTGTTATGTAATTTTCCATATCTGGTGAATGGGGTTGATTGTTCCCACAGTGGATCCCCTTAAAGAAAACAAAAAGCGGATTTCCATTAAAAACTTCTCTTTTGTCTCAATTTCAGCACTAAGTGCTCAGCATGACTGGGTGGGAAAATAGGTTTGGGGTCATACACACACACACACACTAATGTTTTTAATAAGTATATAACACTAAATAAATAAATAATTACTGCAGCTACACACTCTGTGGATTTACTCTGTGCATACTCAGCACAGACCATCAAGCGCAAGCTGATCATTTTTATCTGTTCAATAAAAGATATCGGGATCACTCAGTACTGTCATGATGTTGCTATGGTGTTCACTTTCTGATCACTGGACTGCAGGGTTAAAGATCAGACCAACTAATCAGGAGTGTGAAGTTCAGCCTGCCAGAGATGATTGGCTTCGATTCAAGTGTGAGTGATGAAGTATAAGCGTTATAAATGGAGAGGAGACAGCTGTAAAATGCAAAACGACTTACAGTGGATAGATTACAGAAAATATGTAATTGCAGCTGTAACTTAAACACTTCAAAATCCTGTATCTTACGTCTTCTATGGATCCAAGGTCCCGTCCCTCATGGATTTTGGACTCTATAGATAAGGCAACCTACAACCGCTAAAACTCTGGAGCTCTGGAGCTGGACCGCGACATATCAGCGCTGCACCTTTTCTATACTTCAGGGAATGCTGTAATAGGAGAGGTGTAGAGCAGAACAGATTTCCCAGAGAGAAATCTGAAGATACAGTATCCTCATGGTATCATTCTTGCATCTTGGCACGGGAAACCGCTGCTTCACAAGAAACACAAGCTGACAACATAGGAAGCTCACAGCCACTAACCAGGAATGCGAAGCTTAACAACCAACAAGGTACTGTTCCTTTGCACTCGCACTTACAACTAGCAAAAAGCTCGACCTTGAACCCGGAGAACATAACATTTTTTTGTGTAAAAGAAAATAGGAAGAGGCTAAGGTAACTCAAGCGTTTCAGACCAAAATGTTTATATCCAAAACAATCACAGCACAGCTCTATGCAGTTGTTTATGATTGCTGTGTTTACGCTAAATACTGTGTTTAAGACCATTATGTAATCTATAAGACAAACACATAACAAACGTTAAGATGATTTTGTTTCATTCTTAAATATGTGGTGTAAAAATTAATTCATCTTAAAACAATAAGCAGCTGTGAGGGGAGGGGCTGGCGTTGAAATTCCTTTCAGGTTAGGTTGTAGATACCCATCAGTGTGTGACAAGAAGCTTAAGACTGGTTCTGTTTCCACTGTTTGTCCATCAGAACATCTCAACATTAACTGAACTTAAACAATCCTGAGTCATCTGACAGAACAACAAAGACATGAAACAGGACTTAGATGAGAGGAAAGCAGAGGATGGCATGTCTGAAGCTATGGGGTCAAAAGAAAAGAGAAGTGAGAGATTACCCGAAAAATAGGAAATGTCATATGACAGCATCAGTCCATTTTCTGCTCTGTGACCTACATGGAACAGACAGGAATTTGGGGCATATGTGTGTCCTGTTTGGCTGAGAGAGATTGAGATGGGGCAGGACAAAATGTTCTTGTTGTGTGTATCTAATTATGTGTGATGCATATCTGACAACATTAGTCCGGCATGGGCTCTAAATGCCTGTTTGTGTTAGACGTATGGCCACAGGTCTGCATGTTTAGGTCTGGCAGGGTCTTTTCCCAGGGCTCTGGTGGATACTAGGTAAGTCAGGGTTGCCCTTTCATGGCTATAACCAGCTTTACTTGGATCAGAGACTGTTGCACAACCAGGCCCACCAACAGGCGGACCTAGTTTGGGACATGGGTGGAGTGAGAAAACATTCCTGTGTGTGTGTGCGTGCGCGTGTGTGTGTGCGTGCGCGTGTGTGCGTGTGTGCAAGGAACAGGGGACAAGTCCACGCAGACCCTTTGTCTTTACGTCTTACTGATAATCTGTAATCAGAGTGGGATCAGACAGCCCCCCAATTATGGACAGACACACACACACACATACACACACACACAGCTTCCTTCATTAGGCTACACAGACTCCAGTGATGCAGTTCCTGTTGCTTCGTGCTTCAGTGGCTCCGCACATCAACATGTTTGGCTCTGTTAACCCTGGGAAATTAGCCTAATCCTTCAGCTCACCATCTTTAATTACAAGCATGATTAGTCACAGAAAAACTTGACCATTTGGGGATGACACTGATCATACAGACAATTTGTCTGGTAACTGGAACAGCGATGGGGATGAAGCATTTCTTTGCCATGTGTGGTAAAATAAATAGCCTTATAAAAGCCTGTATAAAAATGACATCATAACTGTGCAGTGACCAATCATAGACAGTATAAGGGCTTTCTGTAGAGCTGTAAAAGAGGCTGCCTCTGTTGGAAACCACCTGACTGACCAACTGTTTGTGGTTGCTTTGCTTTCGTAACTGAAGGAATTCTGCTGACAGTGAATTTTTATGATCAATGAACGGGCGTTGATTCGGTGCCAGTGTGTACATGTCATTAGGCCTTCTTATCACTCTGTCTAAAACCTCTATCTACTCTGCGCTGCAGGGAACTCCAGGTCAAACGGTTCAGCTGCCTCGTCCTTTGCCCTCTTTATCTACATCTTCATTCAGAGGGCATATGTTTGATTCTTCAAATAATTGAGTCATCTGTGAGACAGGAGTTAACTGGGACATCTTCATATTTACCTCATGGAGTGATCACATGGATGAAATAGGCACTTCATTCATGCTTGCCCTCATAAAGCTATTAATACTGTTTTGTTTATAGACGAGAACAGACCAGGCGCTGCTCTCAAACATCACCTCTTAGTTTTTTTCTGTGCCAGCCCGGCGGGCTATTCTAATTCTGTGATTCATTTGGTCGCCTTGGCTGCCCGTCAAGAGGATTTAGTAATGATTAGACTTACTGTACAAAGTGTTTATTAGGTAAATTGACTTGTGGATATGGGCTGTCTTCTGTTTAATGCTGCTGTACAGTAATTAACACAATGCAAAATCATTGATTTTTAAAGCCAAATTACCCAAAAGCTTAAATTAATTGCCAAATGTGTAGAGTTTCCCGGCACTCAGGAATGTGCCCTTGGCTAAGTGATTGTGTATGTGGTAAAGAGATGTCGGACTGGTTTTTCTTGCCCTCTAGTACTCCTCTCTATTGGTTGGCACAGACACAGAGAGACTGGGAGTCGATATAGTCTCACATTCTGGCCCAGACTCTCAGTCTGCCCTGTAGCCTCTTGTTCAACCCGATTATAGGATTTCACTTCACACACTAACCGACTGATTGCAAATATTTGTCTCCCATGTCTGTAGTTATTTAACACTTAGCTTATAAATGAGCTAAGAAACTTTCTCATCTTCGTTGTGTAAGTCTGAGATACGGCTCAGTGGGCATTTGGAGTGGTTGTTTTTGTGCGGTTGTGTGTGTTTGTG
The DNA here is from genome assembly GCF_002260705.1 of Seriola dumerili. NCBI lineage: Eukaryota > Metazoa > Chordata > Actinopteri > Carangiformes > Carangidae > Seriola > Seriola dumerili. Next base: position 2,010,496 of record NW_019174298.1, on the reverse strand, counting down.
TTGCTCATTCTTCTGTAGATCTGTCATTTGTTTATTGTTAAAAGTGACGTACAGATGAGATCAATTATTAATGAGATTTCCGTGTAATAATTTCCTAATGGCACTACTTGTTCTATTGTTCCATAGCTGTTTGTTTGATTTTAATTACATTTATGTTTACCTATTTAACTTGTATATCTGTGTCTGTAACATCCTGTAAACTTGTCCATATTGACGTAGGCCTACGTGAAATACTCACATTAAAACTTACAAGTGAAATTCCTGCATTCATCATGTCAGTTGAGTAAAAGTAGATAACTATTATAAGTGAAATGTACCTACCTATGAGTATCAAGAGTGAAAGTGCTTATATTCAGAAAAAATGGCTCCTGTGAGTGATTACGTATTATATTATTGGAATAATATTTATGCATTTATGTGTAAGTAGCATTTGATTGTTGTGGTTGATGGTCAACAACTATTTATTATAATATTGGGTAGTTTGATCTACAACACTGCGTGACATATTTTGTATGTAAAATCTGAACTGGAAACCTGTCAAATGAATGTAGTGGAGTAAGAACTACATTTCCCTCTGAATTGTAGTAGAGTATATGTACAAAGTAGTGTGAAATACTCAAGTGGAGTATAAGTACCTCAAATTTATAAATAAGTACAGGACTTCAGTAAATGTAGGCTTCTTATTTACATCCTACCACCGCTCTGCACTGTGTGTAAGTATTGAGAGCTACTGAGCTTCTTCTTCAAATTCCTTGTATTTGTCAATACACTTGGCCAATAAAGTTGATTCTTGTAGTATAAATAATCACAAATATAACCGAGTAATATTTTTATGAAGAGATGTACTTGTATTCATGTTTGTCAGTAAATGTTGATCATCATACAGTAAATTAAAAAAGTCCCTCACCCAGGATCTATTTTTGGATGATTGGCGGCTGCCTGCCGTGCAGCTCAGAGCATGATGTCATCCCTCAGCTGGGAGGGGAGGGAGGCGGAGCTCTCCTTGCTGGCCAGTTCACTGAGTTTCAGGTGCGCTTCAACTTTCACAACAAGCCCGTCGGGTTGGAGCGGCAGGAGTGTCCGGCGAAATTATAAAGATTCGGCACCGGGGATTTCACAGGCTAGGATTAAACTTTTCACTTCAGCTAAAGTGTCAGGACAGATGAAACTAAACAGCTCGACTTCACTGTGGAGAAAATGCACTGGGAACAATTTCTCCGTTTGACGAATGGAAAGGTGAGCGCCGCTTTCTGCCCATGCTGCGGTCTCCTTTTGTGCTATTTTGTGACAGAAGGTGACTGATCGCAAAGTGCTAGTTTAGTTTTTCTTTACTGTAAAGCCACCTGGCAGGCAGAAACTTCCATCAGGAGTTTTGGCTTTCTCCCGGATGCATTGTGGTTTCTGTTGTTGACTGCGATGCCTGTCATCAATTAGTCATGGCGATGTGCACACAGGTGAGCCTCTGGTGCCTTATGTTTTTACCTGTTCTACGTGTGGTAATTACAGCAAGCCCATTTACAGGCTGAGTGATGTGTGAGTGGTGGATGCCGGTGTGAATAACCGTCACCGGCGCGTCTCTCGGCTTTTCGGTGTTCTGGCTTGGTTTCTAAGCCCCTGTGGTGTGCTGTGCTGTTAGGTTCAGCTGCTTATTTTCTGTGCACGCTCAGTGATGAGAATAATATTTTGATCACAATCCCCCCTTGAAGCAAGATTACCTCCAGCAGTATCACAGTGTGTTCAGTGTGTTCTTTCCCCTGAGGCGTTTGAGGAAATGAATCACACCGTCGTGCCTGTGATTGAAGGTGCGAAGTTCATCATCTGCTCAGGTTGAGTTTATCTACTTTTTGGAAAATCCAGGAAAAACTCAATTTAGATTGTGTCTTTGATTTTCCCATAAATGCTTCGTGGCTTATGGACAAAATCAGGTCAGCATCTGAAAAAACAACACAGACAAATATTCTTAATCTGTGAAACTGTTGTAAACAAAAATCTAATATCCTGCCAGTCTTCTCCCATATTGTTGCTCCTTTTAACAAAAAAAAATTGATATGGCTGATACTCTTTATTCTGTTGTTGCCTGTTTAACCAAACAAAAAGAGACTTGTGGATAGCTCTGAATTCACACCTGGAAGTGTTGAGTTTTGTATGGATGTGCTAAAGAATGTGAAATATATTTTTTTTCTTTTCTTCTTCTTTTTTTCTTCCACTTTCCTTTCTTTGTAAAACCCTAAATGAAATACTAATATCTTGCATCTTCCTCTTCAGACAAACTGACCGCTAGTTGCCTTTTCAACTGCCTCAATTTGCCTTTTTCAAGGCAACTGGCTGCAGAAATGCAGAAGCCTCTGTTTTCAGTGTGTCAGCAAAATGACTAAGAAACCATCATATGCAACCCCCCCCCCACCACCACCCCTTCTTATTTTCCTCTTAAATTCCTTATTCCGTCATCTGACCTCCTTACCTACCCTAATCTTCTTCTTCTCCTATGTCCTCACTTCAGATCGACCGGCTGGAGGTCAGTGGACTGGGCCAAACACCCCTGGCTGTGTCTTGTGGGGCAGATAGTTCATTCCCAGGGGGTGAGGATGTCACTCCTGACCCTCAGCGCACCAAACAGGCGATCGCCCAGCTGCAGCAGAAAATCCTCAAGCTCACAGAGCAGATTAAGATCGAGCAGACAGTCAGGGATGACAACGTTGCAGAGTACCTCAAACTGGCCAACAATGCTGACAAACAGCAAAGCACACGCATCAAACAGGTGAAATAACGAGTTATTGCGCTGCTTTTGAAAATTTTTGTGAAAGACTTCATCCAGGAGACAACTTGACTCATGTTTTTAACAGACTGGTATGCTTATGTGGCAATTAGTGAATTAACGTTAAACCTGTTTGCTCTGTTTTGCTTGTACCTAGAGGAAGGCAGGGAGCTCACTAAATATATGGAAGTGGACCGTTTTATTGCAGTGTCATCTGTATTACTCTCATTAATGAAATCTTGTTCTGTGGCTGTCAGGTTTTTGAGAAAAAGAACCAGAAGTCGGCACAGACCATCCAGCAGCTGCAGAGGAAGCTGGAGCACTACCATCGGAAACTGCGAGAAGTGGAGCACAACGGTATCCCACGCCAGCCCAAGGATGTTCTGCGGGACATGCAGCAGGGCCTGAAGGATGTCGGAGCCAAAGTCACAGGCTTCAGTGAAGGTGTTGTGGACAGCGTCAAGGGAGGCCTGTCCAGCTTCTCACAGGCCACCCACTCTGCTGCAGGGGCTGTCGTTTCCAAACCTCGGGAGATTGCTTCGCTGATTCGCAACAAATTCGGCAGCGCTGACAACATCCCCTCGCTCAAAGACTCTCTGGATGACCCCTCAGTGGACGAGGGTGTGACAGGGGCTGGTGGACGTTCACTGGGCAGTGCTGGGCATCACCTCCAGTCCAGTCCTAAGTATGGTAGCGAGGATGATTGCTCTAGTGCTACGTCAGGCTCAGCGGGAGCCAACAGCACCACTGGGGCACCTGGAGGCCCCCCCAGTTCCAAGGGCAACACACTGGAGAGGAGCCAGAGCTCCAGCCTGGACATGCTGCTGCAGGAGGTGCAGGAGCTGAGGGAGGGTCAGGCACGGCTAGAGGAGAGCCTTGATGGCTTGAAGAGCCACTATCAGAGAGACTACACAGTTGTTATGCAAGCACTACAGGAAGAACGCTTCAGGTACAAAGAGAAAAGAGAACATATGACATTGTGTGTCATACATTCCTGAAGTGTTTCGAGTTAACACATGAAAACCCCTAAATCTGCAGTCGTGTGTAATCAGGAAGAATGACCATATTTAGAAAGATACTCCTGAACACATACCATCACAGGCAACACTCCCACTGCTTGTGCTCTAGACAGCTCTTTTATCAAAGCTTTCTCAAAGTAGATCAAAACAAAACCCTGACCTGGACCTCATCTGCATAAACATGTACAGCTTGTATAAAGATGCTGCTTTTATAGTCAGTCTCAAAGCATATGTGCCACAGCCACATTCATTATGCAGATTTTGAGTGGCAGTGTTATTGTTCTCTATGTGTCCCTCATGAACAGGACTGTTACAGCAAATAGCAAGTTCTTTTAGCATTTATCTGAACTGGGTATTAAATTGTTGTTATTAATAGCTTGTGCATATATTAGAGAATTTTAAGTTAACATTTAGCCGCAACTGGCTTGCTCCACAAAGGGGACAGACACACCTGCACATTTCACAAGTGTCGTCTAAATGCAAAGATCTTCAGTGTTATTTCAGCCCCCGTCCCAGCTCTGCATATAGACTCAGACATCTGTGTGAAGCTTCTGTGGGCAGTTGGCCTTAAAAAAAACACACATTCACATTCCTCCAGAATGTTCTGAGGACAAGGCACAAAGATTAAGAGGGTCAGCAAAGAGGCAGGACAATGGTTTGGGGGTGGGGGGGTTTATAGTGAAAGAGCATTTTTCTCCCTAAAATGTCCATTTGAGTCGAGAATGGTCTGTGTTTGTCCTCTAAGACCAAAATAATAGTAAGCACTATGGAGCTGTTTTCAGCCTGCCTACAGGGAATAATCATTCATAAACCAATCATGTTGCTCAATAGCTCCTCAGGGACCGAATCCACCCTTAGCATAACCAAGAACTGCCTAAAATGTGACTGTCTAAACTAGGGGCTGCAAACAATGATTATTTACCTTATTCATTAATTTAATCTGAAACAATTAATCAATCAACAGAAAATTAATCAGTAACATTTTTTATAATCACTTAAATAAGTAGTAATTTCTCAAATTATTACGCCTTCTTGAATGTGAATGTTTGTTAGTTTGCTTAGTTTTCTGTGATGGTAAAATCATATATCTTTGGATTTTGAAGGCGTCACCTCGGGCCATTCCGTATTATTTGACTTTTCCGGACCAAAATAATCAGCAAATAATTTTTTTTTAGTGTATACAATCAATAATAATAATGATAATGATAATAATAATAATACATGAGTTCATAACCCAGAGCTCAATATGACATCTTCACTGTTCAGTTTGATCAACCATCAAAGAAATGAGAAAATAAAAACAAGCAAAGCTTTTTTAAATCACATTCCACCACCCAACATTATATACATACTGTTTATATTACCTACCTGTATAAGAATATCTGTATAATTCTGTTAAATTCAGGCACGCCTATACAGGCGCTGTCCCTCTCTATTCTTGACCTATGCTGTCCATCCAATTGTATGTGCCTGCCAAAATAAACAGCAGTATAGCTCCTTCTCCTCCTGCTTGGCACATCCCATTGGCCTGTCTCATACTGCTGACTGTCTCTGATTGGCCAGTTGGATCAGGAGATGAGTAAGCATGTCCTAATCTTGTCAGGGCAAGTCATCAGTCCAGTCAGGTGCCGTGTGGTCAGATGCCTCTGGGGTCTGTTTCTGCTAATTCCCGCATGTGTTTCCTTGTCTAAGCTAATTATGCCACCGTCTCTCACGTGTGTGTGTTTTACTTTCCATCTGTGTGTTCAGGTGTGAACGTCTGGAGGAGCAGCTGAACGACCTGACAGAACTTCACCAGAATGAGATCCTGAACCTAAAACAGGAGCTGGCCAGCATGGAGGAGAAGATCGCCTACCAGTCTTATGAGAGAGCCAGAGACATCCAGGTTTGTCTGTCAGGCTAGGATCCACAAGCACACCATCCAAGTGTCTAAAGTAAATTAGCTGTAACAATCAGCTCTGTCAGAATTGCATTTTTTTTTTTCTTATTCTCTATCTGTATTCAAAATTGGATGTGTTATAAATGGCAGTGAGTTGTAGGGATGATAAGGGCAGATAAAGCAAAGTATTCATTATTCTGGTCCTCACTCCTGACCGGTTGAGTCATGTTGAAGGCATAACAAAATACCTTATAAACAAACACCAACATGCTTGACATTTCATATATAACAGTATATAACTAAAATTCAGCATTCACTCATAGAGGTACTTACTGTTAATATAATTGTTAAATAATTTTATGGTCTCTTCTAATATATGGAACTCCAAGATGACATATATTACATGAAAAGATACATAAATTGATAATTAATAATATCAGTAAATGCAGGGAAACACAAAAATGATTTTGTTACAGTCCTTATGTAGTAGTCTAATTTCATTTTCATTTTTCAAGTCTTATGTTTATTTCACTGTGGTGTTTTTCACAGTGATGCTTTTATTTTTATGATGTTGTCACCAGTCCCCGTTTCCTAGACTATTATCCAATCACATGCCCTGCAACCTCTCAGCCCACTCAGCAGCTGATTCTGACTGTAGCCAGGTAGCTCCTGTTAGCTACAGCAACAACAATGCCGATGTAACACTGAGTTACTGTGATAACAAGAGTGACAAAAATGACATTTCACACAGATAAATATAGTTTTAATCATTTTAATTAAATCACAATTTGCTGGTTTAAGTTTTCAGAATATATTCTTATGACTCATAGTATTTCTTTGTGTCTTATGTATTTATATATTTTTGTTGTTTTGGAGTTCCACATTAAGAGGTCTCAGTGCTCAGCCTCTCTATCTTATTGCCTTATGTTAGTTAGTCATAAAATAATCTGCTCAGACTAGACATCACTAAATTAGACTGAAACTTTGAGGTGGTCACACACCCTCTGACAGTTGAAGGCATTATCTCATTGTGCGTGTTGACACTTTAAACAGAAAGATAAGACAGAGAATCCAGTCTGTCCATCTGCATGTCTGTTTGCTCAAAACATCAGGCATTTCCTTGTTAATAACTCCTGTCCTTTCCTGTTGTCAATGAGGGCCTAGTGTGTGTGTGTGTGTGTGTGTGTGTGTGTGTGTGTGTGTGTGTGTGTGTGTGTGTGTGTGTGTGTGTGTGTGTGTGTGTGTGTGTGTGCCTATATGAAGTGTACGTACAACTCAAGTTGCCCCTTGCTACATTTGCTTTCCCTCCCAGTGGGGGGTGGTAGAGCTATATGAAATATACTCCCAGTGGCCACTTTATTAGATACACCAGTAAAACCTAATGCATCCCAATAGAACAGCCAGAGCTGTCAATGCCACCTTAATGAAACTGATAGTTATTTTTTAAATGACACTGTCACAGAGGTGTTCATTTAACTATGTTTATTAATGAAGTTGTAGTTTGCAGTGGTGTTGAACTGAACTTTATTATACTCAGATGTGTTTGTAATGTTTTTCCCACATTGATGTATTTACAGACATGTTAGAAACACACTTCAACATAAAGCCAGTCCAGCACAGAAAGGTGACCACAGAGTGTGTACTATAGTTTAGTTTTTGTAGATGTTTTGTTTCTGTGTGACTTGGCTGACTTTTCTTCCTCTGCATGTCCTCTGCAGGAAGCATTAGAGGCCTGTCAGACCAGGATCTCTAAGATGGAGCTTCAGCAGCAGCAACAGCAGGTCGTCCAGTTGGAGGGGCTGGAAAATGCGACAGCCAGGACCCTCCTGGGAAAACTTATCAATGTGCTGCTGGCCCTTATGGCTGTCCTTCTGGTCTTTGTCTCAACTGTGGCCAACTGTGTGGTCCCCCTGATGAAGACACGCTCGCGCTCACTCTCCACTCTCCTCCTCATCCTCCTGCTGGCCTTCTTGTGGAGAAACTGGGACGCTCTCTCGGGGTACACGCACCGAGCTCTGCAGCCACCAGGATGACCAGACCGAAGCCAGCAACGTGTTGCTTTGGTGACGCCAGGTGATGTAACTGTAGCCAGAGTCGTGCAGGATGTTTGAAGAACGCGATTGCCGTTAGGATGGCTGTGTGGCCGGGCACTGAAAATTCGGCTGAGCACTTTCGGACACGCCCTGGAATCAAGATAAAGTGGAAGAAACAGAGTACAGCTGAGAACACTCATGATTTTCATTTAGGAAGGATGAGACTGTTTACATTTTGAAATGAACTGTTGTGTTGTTATCCCTCACAGAATGCAGCATTGTACTGTTTTTACTGTTCTTTAGAGTTTAATCAATTATAATGTTATTATTTCTAATAATATTATTTTTATTTTCAATGTTATTTTATTCAGTATCATGTAGCGTTACGCTTCCCTCACTCTACATGAAGGGGAGTTTAGTCAGGAAACCGGGCTGGCGATTTCGCCCCAATGGCCTAGTCCAATTGTAGAGACATGCAAATGTGATAATGACTTCCTTTAGGAAGAGAACTCTTACCTAGCTGTGACTGGTAGATTTGAACCATGGCTGAAAACCTTCCTGGGAGTTGCTTCTTTCTTGCTGTGATGAAATTTGTTCAGACAGAACATTTTGAAGGACCGACCATGACTTTGGAGTGTCATGATGACTAGAGACTTTTTGTGCTTCCTTACCATTTCTAATAGCAAAGATCACATGCTTTTACTTATTTCCCTTTTTTTTGAGTAAAACAGGAAAACATGTGTTACATAGGGGAAATTATTAATGAAACTGAAAATATAAAGAGAAAATGGGCCAGTTTAAGAGGGAAAAGCTACTACAGGCTGCTTACCATAGAGACAGCACATAAACAAAGAGAACATCTGGTTATTGTCAAGCACCTGCCATATTTGCAGCATGTGTAGAATGCTGCGTGTTTTCATCTAGAAAATTACAAAGGAACCGTTCTTTCTTTTAAAAGCAATGAGAAAAGGCCATCTTCCTAGTGAAATCAATTTACAAGGATAATTGCCCCTCCCCCTCATATTTGATTTGATCAGGTTAGGAAAAAGAGACTACTGGTGCTTTTCCAGATCCATCTAATTTGGAACAGTAATGCTGCTGCTTCATATCTACAGTGCAAGTCGTCTCCACTGCCATGCCAGTCAAATGCACACTGCCAGTATGTGACATTGTACTATTCATCAGACACTCTCCCTGCATATTATCTCAGTGGCCGTCCTTCTGTTGTCTACATGTACACCATGTTAATGGTGTAATGACCCAGTGCCAAACCTTAGTTAACCCAGGGATGCCTGTGCACCCGAAAGCGCCAACCTGAGAGGACAGAAAAGGGAGGTTGCTCAGCAGGTTTAGCTTCTATTCATGAATGTCTTGCATTGATGCCAAGGATGTATCTTTTTGGGAGATGTAACTTTTGCAAGGGAAAAGCTATTAGAGAATTCATAACCTGAACATGAACTTGACTCCGGATCCTCAGTTGTGTTTCTGCACCTTGCTTTCTTGAGTACAGTTCCTCAGCTCAGCGTCCAGTCTTTCTTACACTCTCCCTCTTTCTCATCTAGTCAAGGACACGACAAGATGACCTAGCACGTTAAATAGTCCACCCTGCATTTCATTGCTGAGACGCTGATTTCCTAACAGATAGTGAAATCATTTGTACCGTACAGCTGCACTTTAGCACACTGCTAGATAACATGTAGGTCAGGTTGAGGCTTGAGAAACCTTTGATAGAGACTTCAAAGGTTGTCACTCTTAAGACATTAGTCCTCAGAGGGATAAGACGAGTTGACTCAGGTCAGGATCACTGTCATCTCTGTCTTAAGATAAAACTCACACGGAGTAATTTTGCTCATTTCTTGTCAAAAATGTCGACAAAGTTGATTCCTCTCGCGGCAAACATGCAATTAAAATGGCAGGAAGTAGATTTAAGAATCTGTTTCAATTTTGCCATCGTGGGCGAGGCAGACAAGTTGAGAGTGAGCTGACTTTTGACCTTAGCTTGACCTTGAAGTATCTCCTATGATATAGGGTTGTGTGCTAAACCACTCTAGTGCCTTCTGACGTCCTTTTCTAAGTGTGGAATAAATAAAGTGCATTCCTGACTAAACTTATGTGCTATTACTACTTCTTAAAAGTGACTTATTTTAAATTGAACTCTCCCTGTCTGTTTGTGTGTGTGTGGTGTGTTTGTGTGAGTGTGTGTTTGTGTGTGTGTGTGTGTGTGTGTGTGTGTTTGTGTGCGTGCGTGCGTGCGCGTGGTATGTGAACATATTCTGTGGTCAAAGTCCTCTTGCAGGTTCATCATGTGGCCGCTAGATGGAGATCTTTTGCCTTGTATCCCCATGATGTTTTTTTTCCCCGTAGCTGTGAAAGGCTGTGTTTAGTTTGTGTGAATGGTCTGCTACAAGGGAGGTTGGGGTCTGAACACATGGAGGTGTCACTTCTTATCAGGAAGGAAACAGGTTGGGTGGAAGGCCCCTTTAACCGCAGTCTTGGGCCACCAGGGACAATATTTTCACTATAAACACAGGAGAGACCATTTTTACCCCACTTTATTCAACTATTTTCCCTCTCTCTCTCTCACACACACACACACATTCTTCCACACACACGCGCGCACACATGCACACAACTTAATTCCGTTGGATGTGTTTGATTGAGCAGCACCAAACCGCAACACTCAGTCACACCTCGCCGGTGATATCTGATGCTGACAGCTCTGACCCGCACTGAGCCTTATCCCTGCAGGACCTCATGTTCGCCTCCTCGCTGCCTGCTGAGGCTCGCGCTCTCACGCACGCGCGCCCTGTCGAGACTGTTGGCGGTTCAGTCATTGTGCAGTGCACCAGTGCAGTTGGTGGTGGTGGGGGGGGGGGGGCATTATGTTGCACTTTATCAGAGCGCCTTCCTCATTTTCTACCCTGCCAGATTTGATGCGCATGGCTGTGCGCCAAGGTAAACACGGGGCGCACTTATCTGCCCTGCTGAAAGCTGCAAGTGGTGACTGGGGGAGCCGCGAGAGGAGAGAGTGAGTTTGTCCCCAGAGGAGTCCACAGTAAATAGGCACAAGCGATTGCGCACGATTTAGCATCAACTCTAATTATTGCATGATATTTCAGAGATAACACGCCTGCAAACTGATTTATGCAGCGTCTGACACATTCGTGCTCGTTTCCCTACCAGGGATCATTCATTTCTATTCAGAGGTGTGAGCATATGCACACTCCATCCACAGACAAAAATGCTAACCATATTCGTGCATTTTTGAGTGGGGGCGCATGTGTTGTGCTTGAATATTTATGAGGTAAAGCGCTCAAGAAAGCTATGTTGGATAGATGTGAATGTCAAAAACCGGAAAGGTGTGCTGATGTGCCCATCTGGTAGCACTTTCACGGTGCTTACAGCGCCGTATGTGCCCAAAACGGAACCCTCCGGATCTGCAGAACTAATCTGAGAGCCGGGTGAGTGGGGAGCACAGGAGGTGGGAGGATGACCCGTCATTAACCCCAAGATGAGCGGAACCACGCAGGGGCAGGGATTTATCAAGTGTCCCATCTTGAAAGGAAAAGTGAATGGTCACTACAACTTCATGTGGCACCATGAGTTCACCTTCTAGCTTAGATAAATTCATGTTTAAAATGAAGTTAATATTCGATCTTGCGCTTGGACACGAACAAATTAGTGTCAAATGCAGATGGATCAAATGAAAAATGACATTCGGGTAAAATTAGGTCTGATAATTGTAGAGTGATCGATCACAACACAGTGGCCTGACAGATGGGAGGTGGCATTACAGGGAGGAAGTGCCACTCCTCAATGAGTTAGCGCCCCCGTCCACAGTAAAGCCAATTTTACTTTTAAATATGTACTTTAATAATTCTTTATCCGTGGATCAGATGTTGAATAAGCCGGACATAAAACATGGCTTGTAACAAGTTTGGTCACCTTTGTGCGGGTATGACATTATCCAGAAATTGCGCATAAGCAAATCAACTTTAAACAAGCTGTTTGTCATGAGTAGTCCATTGTGTAAAGATCATAAAAATCTGAACGAGGTATTGTGACTCAGTGCTTCAGGAGAGAGGCTGCTGAGCAGCACAGTGGGCAGAGAGGGACAGAGGAGGCAGCCTGAAAAAGGAAGCACGACTCGCTTATCGCGTCATTCTGGGTCTAGGCGTTGAGCAGGAAACAGCCTTTCCTCTCGGATTGTCGCAGTCGGAACAAACACACAATTTTGTCTTTGCTCAATGCACCCCACGGCACAGAACACGCGGAAGCCGGTCAGAAGGAAAAATGCCTCCTTCGATAGAGATAGCTGTTCTGCTCCTCGGCGTCCTGGCTTTGGAGACGCGCCGGAGTGCCAGCGCGCTGCACATCCAACAGGCTTTCACGTCTCCAAATCAGACCAATAACTTCGTGGTGGACCCGGTGTCCAGAAAGGTCTACCTGGCCACCGTCAACACGGTCTACCAGCTGAACGGTACCTTGAGCATCGAGGTGGAGAAGAGGACCGGGCCGGTGGAGGACAACCTGTTGTGCCATGCGCCACAGCTGCCCCAGGCTCCGTGCGAGCATCCTAAATCCCTCACTGACAACTACAACAAGCTCCTTAAACTGGACCGAGAGCAAGGGGTCGTAGTGGTGTGCGGATCCGTGTATCAAGGCTTCTGTGAGCTCAGAAAGATGGATAACATTTCGGAGATAGCGGTGGAGTTCCCACCTCAGGGCGAGAAGACTGTTTTCCCCAGCATGCTCAACATTGCTGCTAATCACCCAAACGCATCCACTGTCGGGCTCATCTTCAAGAGCCATGGGGGAAACACCCGGCTGCTCGTCGGGGCCACGTACACGGGGGCTGGTACCCAGTTTTTCCCCAAAAATCACAGCAAGGAGGACCTGCGCTTTGAAAACACCCCGGAGATCGCCATCCGCTCCCTGAACGTCAAGGATCTATCCCGACTTTTCACTTATGACATTAACCCTTCTGAGGATAACGTATTCAAGATCAAACAAGAGGTTAAAACCAAAAACAAGCTGAACTTCGTCCACGCTTTCATTCAGAAGACTTACTCATATATCGCCTTCAATAATGACGCGAAAACGGGCCACAAGGAGAGTCAGCCCAACAGCATCCTCGCCAGGATATGTCTGGATACAGAGAACCCCCGAAAATCCTCCGGGCCGGAGAGCAGGAAGCTCACTGAGTCCTACATCCAGATGCCTCTACAGTGTGGATATAACGGGAACATTTACAACCGGCTGGTGTCTGTGTACCCCGCGGAGGTCCACACGGACGACGGGCAGGGCTCAGAGTCGTACCTGTTTGGAGTGTTTTCCAGACAGACGGACAGAAAGTCTGCTCTGTGCGCTTTCAAGTTTGGAGACATCGAGGAGGAGATCCGACAAGGCCGCAGGAACTGCTCCAACTCTCCCAGCAGCGATGTTCAAGTGCTGGACAGCGTTATCCAGGGCTCCGGGGCAGCCTGCATTCAGAAGGGAAACCTGGTGGTAAGGACCACAGATCTCTTTTTTCACTCTACATAAAGTTTGATTCCGTGATTTCATTTTATGAAGTGGTATTAGTCTAAAAGTTCAATTTATTACACAAAATGGGAAGAAATTTATTAGTTGAGGTAGTTCCACTTGACTCAAGTTTCCTATAAACCAGAATCAGCATCTTGGGGGCAGAATAATATTTACAGCAAGGGAACAACAGACAATTTATTAATCTCACCAACAGATTTTCCACCCTTTTGAAAAAATAAGATGCGTTATTATCTCATTTATGTTTTGATTTATTATGTTTGAATTATTTTGTAATCATTATTGGATTCAAAATGGATACATCCCTGTTGTACAAAGCCTGTAGATGAAGAAATTTATTTGTATTTATTTTTTTATTCATCACCCTTTTTTATGACCTCTACTTCTGCAAACCAGAGCCTCCATCCTCGCATGCCTAAACATATGTGGCGAATAAACCTGCTTCTCAGTCTGATTTATGAAAGCTGTAGCCCATTGCAGTTGTTAAGGGTGTATGAAATAAGAAAACCTCACTCATGACTGCTGTAAATATCTGACAGTTTCCATTTATGCTTACAAGCGGTTATCCTCTTTAGCCCTGAGGCTCATGATTTGCAGAGAGGATCTCCCATGTCACGAGCAGAGGTCATGATAGTTGGAAAGATGCTCCAGAGCCACACCCAGGGTTATGGGAAGGGTGAGACTCCTCTCACATCCAGCAGCTCCCTGTCTTATCAGATATAGAGAGGAAAGGGTCAGTAGTGTAGGATTTTTTTTCAGTTAAACCTCAGACATATATATTTTTTTATTGCATGATTGCTTCTAACTATAACTCTGCCAAAAATTCAGCACAGCGCTGGTGAATAAATAGCAGCTTTGTCATGAACACATGGTCAGATTATCTTGTGTTTTTAATTACATGCTTTCCTACTTGCATACCACACAAAATATTTGCTCTTAAGGAAACTTTGCCATTCTATATCATATTTGCGCCCTCTGTTTTATGGATGCTGTCAAAGATGGCTTTGCACAGTTTCATAGGAATGCAGTGAAATTCCAGCTTTTCACTGTGGTGGCTTTGACTGACAGAGCTGAGGTCAAAGGAGACTGTCCCGCGACCACTGTGCTGTCGGGTCAGAGAGTTGCCCTCCTCGCTGGCACTGCCTTGTTGGCGGTGGCCCCTGGGCCACTCCTCCCGTGACCAGTTTTCTGAATCCTATCTCAATCGGCCCGCAGGCCTTTCCTGAGATAGACAAGTGCTCAGTTCAAAGTTGTTTTGAGGAGATTTTTTCTCTCTCTCTCTCTCTCGCTGTATTACAACCTACTTACTCCTCACAGAATAAAGTTAGTCTTTCTTTAGTTGAGCATTTTTGTTGCCATGACCGCTGAAATGTGATCTTTTTTGTAGTCAACAGTCTGAAGGCCAGCACTGAGGGAAAGCCAGACACAATTTGAGATAAGAGAGACAACTCCGTGAGCAGAAGGGCCCGTGGGAAACGACTCTACAAATATCCACTGTGCTTAATTCTTTCTTTCTTTTTTTTTTGCCTCTGCGTGCTCTAAAATATTCAGAGAATTCCCAATAGATCCTAGTGCTCATCCAAGCGTGGCACTAATGTTTTATCATTGCCTGCTGAGGATTTGACAAAAGCAGAGTCTTATGAGTGTTGAAGACCCTTGTAAGCCCTTTTCAAGTATTCACTGAGATGTCTAAAAAGTGATTTAGAAGAATGAGCAGCACCATTGTGATAGCTGCTATCACTTCTTGTTTTCCACTTCACTTTCATCACACAGCGCTCTTTTCGCGCTTTGTTCTCCCCTGTTTGCTAATCTTTATGGCGTGCTCCTATATGAAAGCTGATGAGAACTGATCTCTCTCTCTCTCTCTCTCTCATTTTGTCCGTGTTCTAGTTGCAGCCCGAGCAGCTGGACTGTGGTGCGGCCCACCTACAGCACCCTCTGGCCCTACGGAGGCCCCTGAGGGCCATTCCTCTGTTTGAATACCCAGGCCTTAGTTCAGTCTCTGTGGACTATGTACACAACCACACTGTGGTTTTTCTAGGAACCAGTAATGGACGACTTCGCAAGGTGAGACACACACACACACACACACATACACACACACACACACACACACACACACACACGATATCAGTGCACAGTGAACAAGGAATGAAACTTTTATAAACTAACCTCAGGTAATAATGCAGTTGCAGCACATGGTCATGGAGTTAATATTTTTAATGTAATTGAGCCCTCAAGCTTGGAAAAACTATAAGAGTAACAGTTACATAGTCCTGCTCTGATGTGGCCGCTGAGTCTTTCAATAAACCAAACGTAGGTGTGTGATGAAACACTCAGAGCTCCGTGCAGAACAAACAGGGATTTCTGCTTTCATCTGATAGGTTCTCAGCACTGTCACCACCCAACCCCCCTCCCTCCATTCATCCATAACCCATCCTGGCCCATTTAGTAGTCCTAATCATGTGCACTAATGTTCCTCAGACTCTTTTGACTCGTTTGAGAGATCAACAGAAAGCTGTTTAACAAGGTCGGTTGACGACGTATGACTCAGTCCTGCCGTGCGTTGGTCTGCGACCTCAGCTTTGGAGCATCTGCAGTGGGTCCAGCTTGTGAAAATCTTTCCCGTCTAATTAACAGCATTCCTTAATTCTTTCTCAGCCACATTCCTAGTCACCCCTGACTGGGCTTGCAAAGTAGCGGCCTGCCTGCGAGCGCCGCAAGCTTCTTCTCGGCTGTCTGCGGGAACAACATAAACTGACTCTGAAAGCTTTCTGACCCTACTGTTTTGCAATAGGCTGGTACCTTTTACAACATTAAAACCACTCTGCTACGGGGTGTTGTGTTTTGGGCCTGCTAAAAAAGCTCCTTGTTTTCCTCCCCAGATGATGGTACTTCTTTAGCCCCAGCTGAGCGTGCAGTAATTGGTTTTTGGATGGTTTATGCCAGATGCACAACACTGGTTGGGCTGGTGTAAGCGACTGTGTGTATGAGTGTGTTTGTGTATGTCAGTTTGCTTGATTGCAGGTTTGACTCTGATTTTAGGTGTTTAACTTTGTCTGTAGGCCAGTGCAAGAGGTTCAGTGATTTCACGTGTTTACTCAGATGAACGCGCGCACCCTGTGATTATGTGCTACATGTGTGTTCTCTCAGCATGTGTGTCAGCCTTGTTACATAGGGAGAGTAGTGTGTTTTCTGTGACCTTGGGCAACAACATGATCTGTGCTTTTTAGCTTTACGTGTCTTTCTGTCTTTGTGTATCTATCTGTTTGTGTGTGTGTGTGTGTGTGTGTGGGGGGGGGGGGGGGGGGGGGGCAGCATCTGTGAGTGTGTGCCTCTGTGTGTGTTTGTGTGTGTGTGCCCTGAGGATAGAGCTGTTACAGAGGTTAATGGTGCTGTTAGTGTGTGTAATGTGATTCTGACTGTGAGTTTGGCTCAGACTAAACACAGGGGAACAGTGGTTGAGATTAAGTTAGGCCTCTTTTACTGTCTTTGAGAGAGCCCTCAGTGAAGTAATTTGTAATTACATGCATTTTTTAATGAAGTCTCTCCCTCCCCATTACAGCTGACTTCCATTTTCTGCCTCTCGCAGCGTCTGCCTTTATCTCACTCACTCTTGTCCAATTTTACTCCCTCAGTCACTCCTCTCCTCCACTCCTCAGTTCATCGCTTTATTGTCCCCTCTCTTTTACTCACTCTCATATAAAAGGCCCTTTGATTCATTTTGCAAACAAACACACTTTATCTCTTTCTCTCTTGTTCTCTCTCTCGTGCCCCACCTCCATCTGTCTTTATTCTCTCTCTTTTACACCCAGGTACACACACACACACAAAGACACACATACACACACACACACACACACACACACACACACACACACACACACACAGAGAATGAGCGCAGAGCAGCTGAGCACTCCTTGGTTGAATAGGGTCTTTCATCTGCAGGCTGATAGACAGAGAATAGAGTCAGAGCGACCTGCCAGTACAGCAGGTGTTTTGTTGGTTGACCTGGTGGCGCACTGTGCCACTGCTCCTCCTCCCTGCTCCTTATTCTGCTCCCTGTCCAGGTGTGTGGGCTGCTGTTTACTCGCTGCTCACTGTGTCACTCTGCTTATGTGTTTGTAGTCGCTGGGGTGTGGGGTGAAGACATAGCACAGCTGCTTACTATCTCCAAGGCAGAAGTGTGTGTGTGTGTGTGTGTGTGTGTGTGTGTGTGTGTGTGTGTGTGTGTGTGTGTGTTTGTGAATGGGTGGGTGGGTGGTGTTGTTACAAAAACGACAGTGATATTTGGAGGCTGAGATAATGCCTCTCATCACAAGCCAATGGTTTACTAAGCTTCTGTCTGCTCTGGTTTAACAGTAACCAGCACATCTCAGTGGGTGGTGATGGTTTTGTCTTGTGTGTGTGTGTGTGTGTGTGTGTGTGTCTGTTCATGTGACAGCGTGTTTGTGTGTTCAGCGGATGGAGAAGTGACACAGCCCGAGCTTGTCTCCAGATGCTGGTCAGTTTGCCAGTTCGTCAGGATGGCAGGATGTCTCCACTGAAGGGAGACCCGACAAATCGCAGAAATAAGAGCTTTCACTGTCTGCGTGACAGGAAGTCTCACTCAGCACAGTTTGTTTTTCTACGCAGCTCTGTGTGTGTGTGTGTGTGTGTGTGTGTGTGTGTGTGTGTGTGTGTGTGTCTGTCTGTCTGTCTGTCTGTCTGTGTGTGTACGTACGTGAGAACATGTCACCCGCTTTATTATCTGGAGTTGTAGGAAGGCCAGTGTGTAGATAAATCACCGCTTTAGGGGAATGAGATTAGGCACATTGCTTGAACAAAGGGCCTCCTAAAATATACTTGAGAAGGGTGAGCATGTAAAAAATACTTTGAAATAAAAGACAAACACACTTCACTAAATCTGGCGGCTATTGTTTATACATTAATTTCATAAACAATGAGAGCTTTTGGTGCTGTTTTGTGTATCTCGCTCAGATTTGGATGAGCTACAGTTTCCATATAAAAGAATACATTTATCTTCCTAAAACACATCAGTGCTCATTGTTGGTAGCTGTAGCCTCAAAGTTAGAGGTGTGAGCACAATGTGAAAGTTGCTGCCATGAATCCTCTGACATATATAGGTGGAGAAGTGACTTACGAAGCCGCTTCTTCTGAGGTGTTGCTGAACATGCCCCCGAATTGGCTCTTACTGAGCCGCCTGATGAACAGAAAACATCTGTGGTTATATTGAGCAATTCCCAGTATTTGAGATGTGAAGCAAGGAGTAGCTCAGTTGACTTTTCCTTGTTGAATTAACACATTTATTCTGCATCTGTTCCAATGCTGCCATCCAACCTATGTCCTCTGCTCTTCTTCACAGCTGACCCTCCTGGCGAACATGACCTTGGCCAGTCAGTGGACACTGAAGCTGCCAGCCAGTGAGGCAGTCCACCACATCATGACCTTTGACCCCAATGACCGGAACTTCCTTTATCTCATGACCTCTCACCATGTAAGAATGCGGCTGAAGTTTGAGACTGCAGTCTCAGGATGCTTGTTGATTCTCACCGCCTCTGTCACTGATTTATTCATGTCAGCATGAAGAAGGATCATAATAGCCACAATCAGACCTCATTTCACAGCTGGTGAATCCTCCTCACCTCAATTTAGCTGAACACTTGCACATATTTGGCAAAGATAGCCACGTGTATAGACCTACAATAGGTTTCACTGCTGCACAGGATGTGGCTGCTTCTCCAGCAGTTCTGTTGTCCAATGCAAGAAGCATCTGATTGTTAGTTGACCGTGGTGTGTGCAAGAACTGATGGTTTGATATGCACACTGATAAAGATAAAGATCTTTTCAGACACAGAAGTGACAAACACGATCATCCAAAGCATGTTGGAATGCAACATGTAACCTTATTAGTAACACTTTACTTTAAAGTAATAATCCATAAGATTTTCATGACTTTGTCAGCTCAAACTTCCAACCTCCATTTACCTACGATGTGAGAATGCTCCTCTGTTGTATTCATGACAAAATATCTGCTCAAAGAGTGTTTGCTGTCTGCAGGATTCTGGGACATGTAGTATGAAACCAGACTTTCAGATACCACCAGTAACCAAATGTGTCACCAGATCAACCAGGACTGAAATCTTGTTGTATGTTACATATGTTATACTGCTGTACTGTTGACTGCAACTAATGTCCTGATGTAACTGCTTTGTCTTTGTGCTGTGATGTTCAGATGCTGAGGGTGAAAGTGGCAGAATGTGACCAGTGGATGAGCTGCAGTGACTGTTTGGGAGCAGGTGACGCCCACTGTGGTTGGTGCACTCTGGAGAACAGGTACAAAACACACACACACACACACACACACACACACACACACACACACACAGAGGTTTTGTTTCCCTCTCTCTGTCTATCCAGTTAACTCTCCTCGCCTCGTTCTCTCTCCTCTGCTGCCAGTACGACATAATTCAATCAAACTATCATACGTTTTGGTGTCACGCAAATGCCACATGCTTTCTGACGTAATATCCTGAGAAAATGTGAACATGTCTGCTGTCTGTATTGAAGCAGCTTGAGCTGTTTATATGAGTGACTTAAGTTATTGAAGCAACACAAGATCAGATTGATGGCTTAATAAAATGATTTGAGCTTGTCATTTTGATACTTTTAGCATTTGAATCAGTGAAACCACTGAGACTTGTTTGCTCCTTTTCATCATCCTCATTCTCAGTTTCAAAATGTCGCCGGGCTGAATGAGTCTTGGCAGTAACAGTGTGTGTTTTTGGGTTGGAAGGCTCTTGCTGGATCGAGTTGGAATTGCTTTTCATTAGCGCTCAGACTGGGGAGTAACATCATTGTTTGGAGCGGTCTCTTGGTTCTTTGGTCGTTTCGGGAGGGAGTGACAGGCTGGGAGCGCC
Organism: Seriola dumerili; assembly: GCF_002260705.1. Lineage (NCBI taxonomy): Eukaryota > Metazoa > Chordata > Actinopteri > Carangiformes > Carangidae > Seriola > Seriola dumerili. Next base: position 1,990,346 of record NW_019174298.1, on the reverse strand, counting down.
CAGCGAGGAGTGACTTGGCCAAAGTGTTACTGTGAGCGAGCGAGAGCACACTGTGATTAATGTGGCTCTGTCAGGACTGGCTCTCTGGCTCTGTGCTCACTGGCTTTCAGGAAGAATATGTGTGGTGTCGAGCTCTGTTTGTTTGGGTGTTGTTTGTCTGCATGTTGGTGTGTGTGTGTGTGTGTGTGAGAGAGAGAGAGAGATGGTTGGTTGCTTGGTGATTAAGGCAGATCAGATGAGATAGTGAATTTTGTGATGAGTTGTGCTGCAGCTCTGGAGGCTCTGGCATTGCCAGGGGCCATTCAGAGCTGGAAGAGTGGAACTGATGAGAGTTGTGTGTTTGTGTGTGTGTGTGTGTGTGTGTGTGCGTGTATGTGTGTGTGTGTGTGTGTGTGTGTGTGGTCAGGCTGTCTTGCTGTCATCTCCCTGTCTCTTCTCCTTATTTGTCTATCTGTCGTCTCTTTATCCCAGTCCCTTTCTCGCTTCAATGCATTTTTTTTACCCATGTGATTCTCTCTCTGTCTTTGGCTTCCTTTTTTTCCTTTCTTGCCCTCATATTTTCCAGTAGCTTTGTGAATTTAGTTATCCCTCTCTCAACCTCCCTCACTGTCTCCCTAGTCCCTCCTCTTCCCCCAGTGCCCATGTCCTCCTCTCTATCCCCTCTACAAAGGAGCGTTGATTGTGATGATGGTGGTGGGAGGGAGAGTGCACACTGGTTCTTTTGACAAAGAAATGTCAAAGTGTGTAAGCCTGTGTGTAAGTGTCAGCGTGAATGTGTGTCGCTGTCTGACTCTCGAAGGCCAGGGAGCTGATGTCATGAGTGTGTATTTGTGCGTTTGATGCACTGTTTGGCCAGTCATGCTGGCTGCAGCGCTGGTGCTGTGGCCTCAGAGCCCAGGGGATCAGGGGGTCGATATGTGTGGGTGGATGGTGTCCTCCATCACCCCGCTGTCTGATACAACTACAGACACTGAGGATAGGGGAAAAAAAAGGACCACTAGAGAACTATCTAAAATCTGTGAAGCCACCACTGTCTCTGTGTGTGTCTGTTTGATTTTATGCATAGCTCTGACGTCTCCCAGCACGTCTGCATCTTAGAGAGAGAGCATGAAAACATGTCTGTTCGCTTGTTGGAGTCTGCACTGTTGTCTGAAAAAGAGAGAGCTAGTTCCTCTGCTAGAGATAAAGCTTAGACCTTGATCACTTTTTTTCATGCTGGAGCTGGTATAATCTGCCACATGTCACAAGAAAGCACTTTAATATCTTTATTTGAATCAAATTATGCGTCATGTGCAGTCTTTGCTATTCACAAATTATCATGCCTATCTGCATGTGCTTGTCTCACAGTGACTTTGTGTGTGCCTGTGTCTGTGTGTGTGGTTTGAAGCTCATATGTTCTCCTGCTGTTTGACAGTCTCACTGGCTTCCCACCTTATCTGACGTACAGACACTTAGGAGGTGATGAGTTTTCTCGGGTCATATTTTAGCTGCATATATTGACTGTGTTTAGTTTAAGGAGCTGTTTGAAAAGCTTTTAAAGTCAGCATGTTGCTGTGAAGCAGGTGAGGAGAATCTTTGTGTCTATGTGTACGTCTGCTGTGAAAAAAAGATAAGTGTTTTTGAATTTATTACTCCTCACTGCTGCGCTTGATCAAATTGTTGTTTGAGTTAGCAGGCAAGTCATGACTGTATTTGAGGAACAAATAGAAAATAACAGAGACAGGAAGAAATATAATTATGTGAGTGATTTAGTGCATTTGCAGGCCAGTTGTTACAACTCACATGCTGTTTGTTGATGTTCTTCTGCGTCTGCATGTCTTTTTCTTTTGCGATGGTAAGATGAAGTTTCCTGGATGCCCGCTTCAGTTTATACCAAGTGGCATTTTTGAGGTATTCAGTACTTAAAGATAAAATCTGGAGTTTACTGGATAATCTAAATATATACTTCTTCATGGAAAACAAGGAAGGCACATTGGACCCATTGGAACCCAAGAGGAAGTTGTGTTTCAAAGTATATCTCAAAACAGCCCAGATCACATATGTTTGCAATTGCAATCTCAAAGATAGGGCAGGGCTATTAAAGTTCAATACTTTTTGAATGAGTGATTTAAATGTGTCAGTACTAAAAGTCATTGAATACTTTAGATCATGGTTTTGTTAATCTCGTACTATCTTATGCTATTTATTATCATACTATTTTATTTCAGTTCTTGTTTGAGAAGTTTGGTGTGATTTAGCTACATGCTAACACTAGCCTGCTAACATTCTCACAGTGATCGGCAAGTAACTAACGTTTGCCAAGTTCACCGTTTTATTTAAGCAAAATTAGCATGCAAATATTTGCTAATTAGTACAAAATGTCCTTAGTTTTGCATGTATTTGGTCATAAACCAAAGTGTTGGAGAAATGAAATTTTTTCCAATGATGATGTTAGACGGGAGATCACTAAAGTGATTACGGTTCATTCTCTGGGGACCATGAATGTCTATAGACACTTTTGTGTCACAACTTTTGTTGACACGGTTCATTCTAGACCAAAGTTGTGGACCAACCAACTGAAAAGCTGTATGGATCATTTTGGATCAATTCAGTATCTATACTGGAACTCAGGTATAACTCGTTTCAAGCAATACTGAGCAACACTCAAAATACAGCTTTCAAAAAGAAAATTAAATCAATAGCTAAACAAGTAATACAATTTCAGCCTATCAGCCTGATTATCTGTAAATCAGTCACAAACACTGTAGTGTGACTGTTGAGTTTCCTGAGAATGTGTTCAGAGTTTATGAGTTTGTTTGTGTTGAGGGGATTTTTGTGTGGCTTCCAGAGCCACTCAGTTCTATTTTTAGTTCAGCAGCTGACCTCATGGCCCCTCTCAGTCCATCAGTGCCAATGGGACTGAGAATCTGGACGTTCACTTTCCTTGGACACAAATGCTCACATTTACAGACTAGCGGGCACACAGACACGCATTTTATTTTAAAACAACTGCGAACGTGCGAGGGAAGTGGGATGCGCCAAACTCATTATGTGGCGTGTTAGGACATTGCTAAATGGGGCCTGTTTGGTTTCTCCTTTCTCTGAGGTCACTTTGTCCTTCCAGTGTGCACTGTAGATGAACTGAGGTCTGTGCCAACGACTGCTGAAGTTCATTAGTGAAGCAGAAGTCAGAGTATTGGGCCACCTTGTTTTGTGAATGCTTCTGTCATACAAATACATTATACTCACAGAGAGGCACGTGCGCGCGCGCACACACATACACACACACACACACACACACACACACACACACACACACACACACACTGTATGCTCTATACATGTCCACACAAACAAACACATTCATGGATGCACTATTGGTCCAAACATGGAGAATCAGTAGTTTTTTTTATTCAAGTATTGGTAACTGGCCCCTGATCTTGGTGCCTGTGGGATGGGTTGCCATAGCGATGCGTGTGACCTAGAGTCAAGTAGTCTCTTGTGTTGAGCCAGACAAACTGACAGCCGAGGTCTGAATGTGACATTAGGAGACCAGAGCACCTCATAAATCTGTGGGAAGCAGACCATGAAACCCAGCGGTGAGAATTCGTCAAGTCCTGAAATGAAATGAAAACACAAAAGTTCGTGCTCTCCTCACAAAGGATAAAATGTTGACCCTAAAACTCTGCATTCACACTTCAGTGTGGTAGTCCAGTGGCTGACTGGGTCTCGATTACCAGCTGTAGCTTTGACAAGCAATTTCTATATAGATCATCATACTCTGATATGGCACAGATGTGCTGATGGAAAATCTAAAGGTTTCGCCAACTTTTCAGCTGCAGCCAAGTTTTCTGTGCAGGCTAACAACGAAATGTGTGGATGGCCATTACAGTAACATCTGGATGTCGGTTTCTTGGCTTTTTCAGCATAAATTTACCATAACATACATATATGGTACAGAAAACCTCCAAAAATGATAATAATGAAGTCTCTTTGAGCTGCAATCTAATCTCAAGCAAAATATCATAGATATGATCAGATAAATATGATATAGCCAGATATAACTTATTAACTTTCACTCTGTTACTTTCTGTCCAGATGTACCATCCAGAAGGAGTGCACCCGGGGGCTGTTGGCACGCTCTTGGATCAGCATGGGTGAAGGCCCCCAGCAGTGTCCGTCCATGACCCTGACACCCCCAGAGATCAGCATCTCTGCAGACATCAAGGTAACATGAAGTCCTTTCGTATTATTGTTGCCATCAAACCCTTTTCATTGGTCATATTCACATAACTGCTATTATGGTCAGTGGGGGCAGTGTATTTAAAGCTGATGAAATGAGATATCTTGTGACCACCTGCATACCCCGACACCACTCACTATTATTATACACACTATTATTATTACCCTGCTGATAAAGTCATGCCAACACTGTTTGCTGCTGCAGCTGCCTCCACTATATACAGATATACAGATAGATAGATAGATAGATAGATAGATAGATAGATAGATAGATAGATAGATAGATAGTAACCTTCAGTCACCTTCATATGAGTTTCTGCAGTACAAATGAAAAATAAACTAGAGCAACACCTATCACAATCTGTCATTTTATACACTTCACCTACATCTTTTAGAGTATGGATTTGGGACACAGAGAAACTGTCAGATATTGAGTGCTACATCACACCACCAGTCTGATTTTAATCAAAGCTGGCAGGATGATATATCCTGGTAAAAGGAGCTCCTGCATCATACTTGGTGCTATAGCACGTAAACTGTTGTTTTCAATCATTTCCGCTAGTCAGTGTATCGTGTAACAGAAGCATAATAACAATGTGATAATTAGCTCACTGAATTCTGACACTTGGAATATATTTGACCTTTAATTACAGCTCATAATTAGATGAGGCTGAGAGACGACAGGTCATTAATTGGTTCATTAATTGTGGATATTTGCTTGCTATGTAGGTCATTTCGGCTGGTCTGTAATAGATCTAGCAGCTGCCTGATCCACGGGCATCCTGCAGAGTCACAGGAAGCTCGGCTCAAGGTTGTCTCCCCAAACAGGAAGCAGCAGGCAGGAAGTCAGGGCCTTAGACGGGAAATGATCAGTTCCAATGAACAATAGAGCAGATTTTTAAGACCTGTTAGCACATGTTACCAACCACTTCACTTCAGCTCGTATCTGCTGAGCCTCAGAATATGTCATCTTGCTTTTCCTCTCTGCCTACACCCCACCTTTTTTTTTTCTCACATTGAAATCATTTAGCTGAAATTTCAGTCATGTCAGTAAGGTGTTATGTTTCTCATTATACATCTGTCATACTTCATCACATAGCCAGATTTAGATGTGAATCTAGCACCGTGCCATCTGTTTCTTCATTGCACTTTAGTTTTTCTATTTCTCTGCCTGAACTCCTGAACAAACTTGAAGTTATGCCAGCACCATTTGCCCTCTACCAAAGCCCTCAACTGTACTTGTACTGGATTTGAAGACATGTGTGGGCATGTGGAACTGAATTTCTAATTAATTTCTGTTAAGATGAAGATCAGCAGTTATTTATACTCATGCACCTATATCTGGTCCTATCGTAGGATGTTGGAATCCTGATAAATGGCAGTGTTCCTGATCTGGTCGGCTCCCGGGTGGAGTGTGAATATGGGCCGGGTGTTTCAACAGCTGCCACAGTGCACCTGGACTCCGGTCCCGCTCAGATCCAGACCTGTCCCCTGCTCCCTCGAGTAAACTACCAACCAATCCTCCCTGGCACAGGTGAGACTGCAAACAGGCCTTCATTTGGCTGTGCACCAATGCTGCCAGCAATATTTTTCCACACAATACAAGTACAGTTACAGTATGTGATTCTTTTTATTTTTTTATTTTCAAGATGTTGAGCTATATTACAACAGATGTAATTTCCCCTTTCATCTTTCAAAGTCCAGCTAGAAGACGCCTCGCTGTCTAGTTTGTGTTATGACACCGATATCATCTTGAATGCTTGACACATGCAGCTTTGTTTACATGATTCTCCAGATCATCTGACTGTTTCTGTGGCGATAAAAGTGAATGGCACATCTGTAGTATCTGGGAGCTTCATCATCTATGACTGCGAGAGGACTGGAGCGATACACCCCAAGATGTCGTGAGTCATACATCCCATTGTCGTTACTGTTTATCTCAAATTCTTGATTTATTCAGCGTTGGTGATGCTTGGGCAACATACAGAATCATTGAGATCCATCACTTCCAAATACATTCACTTAGTGGATGATGATTTCACAGACTAAAAAAAAAAAAAAAAAACTTATGATAAGTTTATAAAAAAACAGTGGCAAAAATAACTTGTCCGTTTAGGGCCTCTTGTCATGTTCAAGATCTCTATGATTTATTCACATCAAAGAGACAGTTCCCCTCTAAACTTCTCAAATGCTTTAATTTAAATTGATATTTTAGGCACAAAATGGTACGCTACCAAACACATTTCTACAAAGTACAAGTACAAAAGAGGAACACAAACTTCTGACATTAAAGTACATTTTGTCATTTGTCCGTTCTTTAATTAAGAAGGATTTCAGTTTACCTGTAATGGACTATTTTTACTTTGTGGTAGTAGTACTTTCACTTAAGTAATACACTGGATCTCAGTACTTCTTCCACCAATGCTCAGACCTTCATCCTCTGGCTATTTGATTTACAGAAGTTCCCTCAAAACAGACCTTCCTTAATGAGATCTAAATACCAATAAACTATGATCATAGCTGTCCCTAAATATAGAGCTCTGCCAAGCTATAGTATCACTCAAATATCAGCCAAATGTCAGCTAAGGTCTCTGTGGTATTGTAGATGCGCACATATAGCTGGAAGGTGAAAGACAGCAAAGCTTCTCTACTCTGTTTGTCTCAGTGGCCTTTCCGCTCTGTCCCTGAAGTCTTCCTCTCTGTTTTTTTTCCCCCTGCTTCCTATTTAGGCATCAGTTAGTAAATATTGCCGACACGTCCTCTCGGAGGGCTTATTGTGTATTTGGCTTGCTCAGGGATTCTCAGTACAGGATCAAATGTGGAATTAATATGCTGTAAACATTAAGCCAAAGGAAATTGGATATGTGTGTCTGGCTGGTCATGTTGATGTTTGTTTTCGTGAAGGACTGCGACTTGTATGGCCCGGTCACAAAGAGGGTTTTCTCATGCTTGGAGGCACACCAGCTGGCTTCCTCTTGCATGTTGGACCATGTCAGAGGATCCACTTTATCTGATGGGCAGATCTTAGGCTTAGATGGGCAATAGTGTGTGTGTGTGTGTGTGTGTGTGTGTGTGTATGTGTGTGTGTATGTGTGTGTGTGTGTATGTGTGTGTGTATGTGTGTGTGTGTGTATGTGTGTGTGTATGTGTGTGTGTGTGTATGTGTGTGTGTATGTGTGTGTGTGTGTATGTGTGTGTGTATGTGTGTGTGTGTGTATGTGTGTGTGTATGTGTGTGTGTGTGTATGTGTGTGTGTATGTGTGTGTGTGTGTGTGTGTGTGTGAGTGATTCCCTGAGATTGAAACCATTTGGGTGTGTCCCCTTTGTTCACTTTTTCAAAGCGGCCTAGAAGTGTGAACACAGCAGTTGCAGGTACATGTGTGCAAGAATCCACCTAATACTTGCACATGGCCTCGGTGCTCAGCGAGGTCCAGGAGTGTGAAATTAGATGGTGGTTTGTTGAAGGTGATAATGAGCAAAGTGCCATTCTCACAGGATGAGCAATGGGCTGCAAACTGCGTAGCTGCTATACTCTATCTGATTATAATCACTTCAAGATGTTTTTTTTTTTTAATAATCCCTAAGGAGAGTCGTATGAGCTACATCTCCTCAATGAAGGAGAGAGGAGTCTCTTTGTTTTGTGTTTTGTAGTAAAAAGCCATCACTTAGGTTTTTTGTTTATATGTTCAAGCTGAAACGTTTTTGGATTGATTTTTTATATTGTCTGCATGGGTGAGTGTTATTAGACATTAATGGCAGTAATTGGTGGTCTGTGATGTGTGTGATTTAATTCCTTGGGCAAAAACTAATTTTCTACTGATGTCAGTGAAGGACATTTTCATTCAGCAACAGAGCTGATTACAGTTCACACAACAAAGTGAGATGATGTCAGCGATACAACTGTGGATACTCTGCCAAAGGGCTGGACAATAAACCAAAGTTTAATGCATCAATTATGTTCATTATTAATTAATTCTCAAAAAACATGAAAAATGTCCAAAAGCCAAAGATGTAAAATTTACTATCACATGAGATGAAGAGAATCATAAAATTCTCACTATTGAGAGGTGGGAACTTGATAATGTTAGGAAATTTTTGCTTGAAAAATGACAAACGATTAACAATTAATGGTCTATAGCCAATTAATTTTCTTTCAATCAACTAATCAAATTTACTCATACTTAAATTTTCTATGAATAAACAAATTAGCTTGATATATTATTTTTGTTAGTGTTACACAAGATTTTTAACAGTCAAGTAGTGTCTAAAGGCTTAAGTTGCATTATGGGAAATGCAGGATCCAATACTAAATTTCAGTTTATCTCAACTTCCGCTGCTTCAATTTTAACCTTTATTTTTTGAATTGTGATTCTAGTGAGTTGATCAAATTAATGAAAGTGCGATGCTAAATCACTGGAGTACTCCTTTAACTAGTCCTACTTTAATAAATTGGGATAAACATATTAAATGAGCCATCATGAGAAAGGAAGTATCATCCACAGATATGGTAAAAAAGATCATTAATAAGGCAAAATATCACAATTATTCTTGGTTGAAGTTTGAACAACACCTGAACAATGTAGAGGAAAGTTTCAGCTGTAAGAGGTCTTCATTCAGAGTATGACATTTGTGTGCTGAATCAGTTTGTGTGTTCTTGAGATAATCTGCGTGACTGTGTCTGTGCGTAAGTGTATTTAGACAGCGCTCCCGTGACCTCCTCAAAGTGGTCACTAGGCAAAGTGCTAATGACAACCATACGAGAGCATTCCAGTGTCACCAGACAGCCCAGTAGGACAAACCACCCAACCTGCCCTCTCACTCTGCTTCTGTCGCTCTGTCTATGTCTCTCGGTCACACTCACACTCTCTCAAACACACACTCTTTCTGTGTTTTATTTGCTCTGCATGTCTCTCCTTGTGTCTTTCTTTTTTTTTTCTCTTTCTTTGTCTGCCTCTGTCCGTTTGCTTCCATCGTTCTGTCCTTCTCTATCGCTCCCCCTGAAACTGGTCTTTTCTTCTGCACGTATTTCTCTTTGACAGAGACGTGATTGAGGATGTGTGTTTAACCGCTGTGTCCACTGAGAGGCCCTGAGAGTGTGAGCCTGACTGTGTATTTAGTATGTGTGTGTGTGAGTGTGTTTTTGTGCGTGTGTGTGTGCATGGTCATTATGACTTGAGGTAGGCTATGTCACAGGGTATTTACTATCAGTGTTAGGTCAAGCAGAGAGAGAGAGAGAGTGCAAACAATCTGTGTGTGTGTGTGTGTGTGTGTGTGTGTGTGTGTGTGTGTGTGTGTGTGTGTGTGTGTGTGTACGTGTGTGTGTGTGTTACGTGTGTGTGTGTTGTGTGTGTGTGAACATGCAGGGGTGGTGGGGTATAGGTGTTATAGTGAGACAGAAAGGGAGTCAGGGAGGGAAAACAGAAAAGCTGCAGCTGATATGAGCCTTGAGGGGGGTGTCTGCTTCTAATCAGAACACACACACACACACACACACACACACGTTTCACTCATGTTTCTGCATCCTCTTAGACCCACTTCTCTCCCCCCCCGAGAGTGCTGCTATCACCGGAGGCGCTATCATTCCTAGTGTGGGACATCTGTCTCATCCCGGAGGCAATGCAGTGACACACACTCCTTACACGCACAGACACACTGTACATTGGAGGTGTTCCACATTAGGTAGTTTATCTGGAACACACACACACACACACAAACGTTTCTACTGCATCCACAGTAAAGACGAATACAACCCATTCCCCTAAACACTGCCCTTTATCATCTCTACTACACATCTAACTTCAACAACTACTCTGTCTTAAAGGATAGATCACACAAATCACAACAAAGTAATAGAAGAGATTAAGAGAGTTTAGCTGCCACTGTGACACTGTGTCTTTTATGGGATTTCATGGGATGATAAGCACTAAATAACGTAGTGTAAGAGTATCAAAAGTACTCAGTTTTTCTAATATTAGCCACCATACGTGACTGGTCATACCAGACCAAGTGAGGTTGTAGCGATTAAACCCCTGTGTGGACCGAATTGAGCAGAGGTGTGTGTTATGAATTCAACTTTTCATTTGCAAGAAGAATGTGTTGTTTCTTCTTTCAACAGTTATATAGTGTCTCTTTACAAGACAAGGCTGCTGATATTATATATTTGTGTTATTGTCATTAAATCACACGTCATTATTCCTGTCTCAGACCTGTTTATGTTGGCTCTCAGTGCCACGCCCATTTGTTCCTACTTAAGACATAAATCTTCAAAAACTGGTTACAAATATATACTTTCACTTAAAAAAAGCAAAGTAATTTCCTGACATGGCTGGGAACTGCAGTTTTTAGCAAATGGTGCTATAACAGCAGTGAGTATTTATGGCAGGTAAACAGTGAATGTGGGGTTGAGTCATGATAAACATGATAAGCTGTTCATCATAATGAAGAAACAGTGCAATAGTGCGGCTCATTGATGTGTTTGATAGCTTATGGACATCAAGAGTTCTACAGCATAGAGGAATTATCTATGTCAGTGTTTGAGTACACAGGCAGCACTTGTTAGAAGGACCAAATCATTGTCGGTCATGGTCTTTACATGGAATTTGTTGACTATAAGAAAAATATATGATATCACCAGACTTAAACCTTAAACCGAGTCCTAACCATCAAACATCCCTTTGAACTCGAGGAGAAAGCCCTCACTTCACAAACACAGACATTTTCATCTTTTAGACTCACCACAAGTCACTGCCACCCAGCAGTTTATAAAGGGGGTCTGTCTTTGAGCCATATATGAGGGCATGTCTTGGACAAATGAGCATGAATTGAAGGGAGTATTAAGCTGCCGATGGACTCAAAATGTCATCACTTTAGGCGGTGCTGAAGTCTAAATGGATCTCACATAGATAGAAATGAAGAAGACAGCATACACACACACACACACACACACACACACACACACACATCATCACCATCATTTACCAGTCTGAGTGTTTATAGAGAAGTGCCTTGTTTCATCTTAGCAGATTTGGCCCTGTTTGACCTCCAGACTGACTGTGTTGTAAGTGAGGAATGGATGTGTCTGCTACTGTGACTAATCATCACTTCCTTTTTATTAAAGCTCAACTTTGATGCCTGTAATCAGTTCGGCCTCTCCGTTTGTATTACACTCCAAATGAATCAGAGTCAGCCACATTCTCAGCTTTTGAAAAAATATGTATTTCCTGCATGGGAACAGATCAGAGGGTGATACAGGGAAGGGAACATGCCAGATTTTCCAATATTTGATCCTTGTTTCTCAACTCTTTCCATGTTTGTGTGCGTGTGTGCATGTGTGTGTGTGTGTGTGTGTCTGTGTGTCTGTGTGTGAGTGTGTGTGTGTGTGTGTGTGCGTGTGTGTGTGTGTCTGTGTGTCTGTGTGTGAGTGTGTGTGTGTGTGTGTGTGCGTGTGTGTGTGTGTCTGTGTGTCTGTGTGTGAGTGTGTGTGTGTGTGTGTGTGCGTGTGTGTGTGTGTCTGTGTGTCTGTGTCAGATGTGTGAGCTGCCTGAACACAAGGTGGAAGTGTTACTGGGACCAAGAGAACCACCTCTGTGTCTCCAGTAAAGATGAGTCAAAGAACAATCTGCTAGAGGTGAGTAATGCTCCTTTTTCTAATCCATCAACCAAACAGACGTCTGGAGGATCTGATAACATTAAGATCCCACAAGTCAAAGCCTCTGACATAATCCAGACTCTGTTGTCCAACATCTCCCAGTGTGCTGTAATGATCTGAGTCCAGACGGGTTAGGCAAGAGCAATCATGTGGTAATTCAGGGTACAAGTGTCCCAACTATAGTATGTAGAAATGTTGAAAACAGCTATAAAATCTCAGGAGACTGTGGTTTTACAGAGACATAACAGGGTAATGTACCATTTTAAATTTCCTCTGACCTCCTCCAAAGTTTCACTGTTTGGCAGTTTAGTTTGATATCTCAGCATGTGGGAAGTTAGATTAGCCGTGGCCCTATTTTTGGGGGGAATTATTATTAAATGTCAAGACTGCTTGTTGCCTGCTAAGAGATAAATCTACACCTACATTTTCAGCAACCGTTTTATATATCACTTCATTTTAAGTAGGTGACTGTACAAATGGATTGTGTAGGTATGTTTGGCAATGTAAAGCCCCATGAGGGTGTAAAGTACTCTGAAAATCAAACTAATTAAATAATGTAAAAGGCCTGGCACAAGCTTATGAAACGACTGTGAAACTGATAAATGTATCTAAAACTAGTACAGCTTCATTGAAATGAATTAAAGCTCCCCAGATACCACCGGCTATTGTGCGTGTTCCTGACAACATCAAGACTAAGTCAGCCATCATATTATTCCTCCTCCCTCTAAAGTTTTATTGCCCAGCCAGGTCCCATGGGCTGTGTGTGTGTGGACATCCTCTCAGCAGACTCTGGCCCCCAGGGTGGGGGTCTGACCGTGTCTAGCCACGCCACTGGTCCCATTTAAAGGGGAGATGATGTGAGCCGTAGTCCTCTGGTCAGCTGCTGGTCAACTGCAGCTGATTTAAGTGTTTAATGCTCAGCTTTCTATCACAAGACCCCCTAAACAGGGAAGGAATGCTTTTTGTTAAACAACTGAGGTAATAAAGACATCATTGCCTTTTTTTTAAGCAAATGCAATAAATCTTAGTCAGGCGTGCTGTTTCAGATCCCAAGATACAGAAAGACAAACTCATTAAAGCACAGGAGGCTCGTTCTTTTTAAGTCACTTTTAGTTATATAAAATTAAGGTTTCTTTAGACATCAAAAAACTTTATTAGGTCTTTGTAATGTAGGTCATAAGGAGAAGAGAGGGGACTTTTTTCTGTTCTGCTGAGCCCATCAATGTCCGGTGGGTCTGTTTTTCTAATCCCTCATCGTCCCTCTATTTGAAGCTATTGTTGTTTCCCTTAGAGCGAGACTTCACCCTCTCATTTCCTCCTCCTCCAGATAAACAGGACAGGTATTTTGGGTTGCGGATGTGTGCAGAGGAGCCATTGTTTTCTTTAACTACTGTATGTCACTTCCTGCCCCTACAAACCACCTCACCACAGAATGCCGCTTCCTGTCCGAGCCTGGTTGCCTCAGAGGTTCCTCCATCACCATCAGAAGTGGCCCAGGACTTCACCTTATCCCTGAGCAACATCCAGGAGGTATGGCAGACAGCCTCCAGCTATAGAGCTGAACTTGGACCTTGTCCAAAATGCATGTTGTGAAAATGATTGGAATAAAACTGAAACATATGGTGTGTTCGCTTCAAGCTGAGTTAAACACAGATGGATATTTGTGTGCTGTGATTTGGGTCAATGAACGACCAAAAATTTGAGTTTGGGCGATCTCCATGTTGTGAGACAAAGATGCAAATGAAAAATGAGCGGGTGTCTTTATGCTTATGTTGCTCGCTGCTCAGCTGTCTGGACGCACCATGCCTGTGGTATCTCACTGTGACTAGCTGAGTCGTGTCTTCGTCAGCACAGTGAACATTGTGCAGTCGGTCTGAGGCAGCACACACTGCAGCAGCTTTATTTGCTTGTGTTCATTTTAAATTCAGCTAGTCCTTCCAGATCAGTTTTTTAAACTCCTATTCTCATGCTTAATCCACGCTGGGCGAGTCAGACGCTGATCCTGCATCACTGATAAGGACACGACTGGGATCCTCTGAAAATTCCAGTGCTGACTAGTTGCCAGGTGTGGTCAGTCACATATGCCTAGCCCTGGCAGGCCTTTCAAGCCCTCTCCTGGTGTGTTGCTATGGTGACAGACACTGAGTCACATACAAACTCACACATGTGACACGCAGCCTTAATGTAATTGGCCATTCATACTATTCTTTCTTATGAGCGTTTATACAAGCTGATGTTGTTTGAGTAATGTCTTGATCTTGTCGGCAAGTCAACAGAGCAGGAAATGTGGTGTCAGTCATTCGTTCTCTCTCAAAAGCGTTGCAATCACTCAGACCCTTGTGGAATGTGTGGTCAAGTTTGGTTTGGTTCCCACACTTTTACTAAAAGGACAAACTTAAAATAAATTATTTAGACAGAACTGTGATAAACAGTCTTACGGGAACATTTCGCAAAAAGCAGATTCTTGCATGTTTGTCTTGCTGTGTCTATTAGATCTCAGACTGAACATAAGAACAGGGAATGTTTTGAAGTGTGGTATGTTCGAGTTTGTCTGGAAAAAAGAACCTGCCAGATGCAAGAAAAATCAAGGTTCTCTGGTGTCAAAAAGCTCAGAGAAATAGCAAAGTCTTGGAGAGGGCGATCAAAGTCGACCAATTTAAGTTGGCTGGATTCACAGACAAATGGTTTCCTCCACTTTAAGTATTTGTCCTTTACTGCTCTAACCTATCTTAGCTTACCTTAACATATATTTTCTCTCTTAAACTCAGGACACTCATTTTATGAAGAATACATTCATATTCATTACTCTGGTTCCCAGATGACATGCTGAGGTGTGGGAGCCCAGATGTTTATGAATATGAATTTCGAATAGATTGCCTCTTTTCCTGGCAGGGACAATTATTGTGGGTTATTCCAGATTCCTGATACTTTTTCAGGGTTGTCAATTGTTACCAGACATGTTTGAAGGAGCAGAAACTGTCTCCAGCTCTCTAAAGCAGCGATTATATCATTCTGAGAACAGCATAAGATCACAGTTTGCTCATTTGTTTTTGGTGAAATAATGCCTATTGTTTAAAATATGTGCTTTGCCTGACAGGGGGAGGAGCTGGAGTGTGACTTTGGGACAGAGCAGCAATATGAGGCCACCTGGCTGAACAACTCGACTGTCAAGTGCAGAGGAGTGACAGTAAGTATAGACAATGACCTATACCACAAATAACTAGTCAATTTGCCAAGTCTGAATAAAGATCTGTTCATTCCTCCTTCTGTTACTGTGCATTTACTGGTTCAGTGTGTTGATTATTGTTAGGTGTAAGCTGTGTTTGTAAGTTGTTTTTATCACAATCATTTTTAACCCTTGTTTATACGCTGAATGAGAACCCATTATTATCTAGAGAAGCAAGAGTGAGCATGTGGAGGCAAAATTAGACACAATACACACTGAGGAGATGCAGAGTACAACCAGTTTTACTTGTACCACCTACCTTTATGTCCTTGTAGCTGTCCACTAATCAGAGGAGTCAGATTTACCACCTCAACCTGAGGAGGAGAGGACACTTCAGTGGACAGGGGAGGGATGTTTTTGTCGACAGCCCTCAGCCAATGAAAGGTAAGATATTACCCCATGGTTTTGTAGATGTGTATAAAAAAAAAAAAAAAAAAAAAACAGATTAAAAAAATCAATTGCCGTCTGCTACGCTTGAGCTGTTTGCTCAGCTCTCTGGTATTTGCAGTGTAATTAGATGGCAGCAAAAAACAAGACAAAAAAAATCTGATATAGCTGCCACCGTTGCTCTCAGAATGCATTTCACCTGTGCATGGATGTTTTTTTGATGAGATTTGTGGATTTGATTAAACCTGGAGAAAAATAAAGAATCGCTTACAGGGACAAACAGTGTTAGGCTGCCTTTCACTTGCAATAATAGCAGTTTGTGTATTACAACACATAATTTGCCAGCAACTAGTAATTTGCCATAATATCATATTCTGCTAGCGTCTAATTACACATAATGATTATAGAACATAGAGAGCTGCAATTTAAGGTGTTATCAATGCCTCTTACGAGCTATGTTCGCATGTATTGTTGCAAATACAGTTTGAGCTCCATGACAACAGTGAGATGATGAAACGTGGCATACAAATTGTTGAACTTGGCATGTTGTCTATAGTGCAGCTACAAGCCAGTCCTTGCCTATCCCAGTCCCAGATGTGTTGTTCACAGTCCATGTGTCTACCATGTGAACAACAGCTCTGGGCCGCTGCCAGACACTCTGTTAACGGACAAGACAGTCGCTTCATAACATGCAGAGTCATCACATTTCAAAACATCACACTCTTTATCACACACGTGCAGCGACATAGACACTATAATATGTGCACAAATGCATGCGCAGATGCACATGCAGTGATACAAATGGGACTTCTCCCTGGGAGGCACATTGGAACATGAATGTAATCATCTGTTTCTCGCTGGCTTTGTTCCCCTCCACCCCACTAGCTTTCTTTTTTCCTGGTTTATTTTTATAGCCATTAATATATCATCTTGCAAATTCTTATGCTGTTTATTTAGAGCATGCAGCCCATATGGTTCATATAAAGTATGAAATAATCTTAGAAGTCCCCAGCACCTTAAGTTAACCAGACAGGGCAAACGCACTAAATGTCTCTCTCTCTCTCTCTCTCCGCCCTACCTCCCAACTCCCTCTAGTGGAGGTGTATAACTGTGGAGTGGGTAGCTCAGACTGTTCCCAGTGCTGGGGCCGGGAGGATCAGGGCCACCTTTGCGGTTGGTGTGACAACAGCTGCAGGCCGCGGGTTGACTGCCAGCCAATCAGGGATCAATGTCCAGCTCCCGAGATCAACAAGGTAAGATCAGATGTTTAACATGCATGATTGTGGACTACAAATGCTTATACAACCCCCACCTCCCTGTTGTAGCCTCCAGGCTCTATTTTCCAGCCATAAAATGGTGAATCATGGGGTCACTCACATGGCGTGGTGCCCCCAAGCCCTGTCTGTCCAGTGTCAGCTGCTGAGGGAATGTTTGTATAGAGTCTCATTAAGGCAGTTGACTCAGTAATAACACTAACACTCACTTAGCCATAGGCCTCTGGGGAAACAGCTGAGTTGAGCTGCAATCACTCAGGACGGCATGAGAAACACCTTCTGTCCTGTGTGACTACAGTATGCGTGTAAACTGTTTGGTTTTGGGTTTGAAAACTACATGTGTAGAGCCCTTTGTGTAGAAAACCACAGAAACTAAAAGAAAGCAAATAAGAACCAGGAGGGATTTTTAGATATGTGACCACAATAAGAGCAAAAACCACAATGCTTAAAGGAATTAAGGAGTGTTAATCTTACACAGGATCTGACCGCGGTCACGTCAAAATGGTCATCATGATTACCGGCAAGGCCTTTCTTTAAACTGTTTATGGAACTCATTTGCATGATCTTATTCATCTGTTTGTCCACATGTAACGGGAGTGTGTTTAAAGCTGTCCTCCTTGTCTTTTCTGCTGCTACCGAACTTTATACCAGCGCAGCTACAGTAGGCGGTCATGGGAAGCACGGCTCACATGAGACCCAGTCGGCCTCAACTTCCTGTAGATAAAACCTGGTCAGCCCATGAGAATAAGCGAGCAGAACAAAGCAGGCGGACACACACACACACACACACACACACACACACACCACACAGGCCCACAATCTGTCACACAAATAGGCCATATTGAAGCATTCATGATTATCCCTCATTCTTTGTAGCTGTCAGCATACTGTGACTAACAGGATGCTCTGTGAGAGTCTAACTTATGTGGACTTCTTACGTGACTGAAGTTAGCTGGGCTGAGATGCCGTATGCGTGGGTAGACTATTGTTGCAATTCTCTCTCCCTCCTCTCTCTCCAACACACACACACACACACACACACACACACACACACACACACACACACACACCCACCGGTTCTCTCAGGAGAACGGGTTGCAGAAAGGATACTGGGGCTGTGGTTCTGTGGAGTGTGTGATGCAATGCTTTGGCAGCCATGTTTTCCCAGAGAATCCACAGGGGTTAGAGCCTGAGTACTTGGGCTTACGGAGGAATAGATTCACACAACCCTAAACATTTACACACACATACCGCAGCAGCTCTTTGTTGTATAGTCCTGGCGACTGTGTGTACGGCTTAGATGATGAAACATGCTTCTCTTGCTCTGCATTGTCACATACAGTCTCTATCACGAGGTACTAGCACCAGAATGTCAATAATATGGAGGAGGATTTCATTATTCCCTAAACTTTGCTGCATACCACCTAATTGTGAAAAATGTTTTATATTCCATGCATTGACGTAGGACAATGGAGACATTCATTATCTCTGTAGGCCCTTTATTCTCATGTTATGTGTGGGCTGGTCCACTATTTGAAGAAAAATTGATTAGAGGTACTTCAGCATCCAAAAACAGGAACTGCCAGGGATAGTTTCTCCATGACATGAAAAAGAAAAAAGAGATCAGAGGGATCTGAGTGAGACATAAATGGTTTGGGAGAGGATGAGGATGGAGAACTAGTTGGACAGAGAAAGGGTGGAGAAGTACAGTATAGTGAGAAGCTTTTTCCTGTTTTTGTCCGCACGTCCTCCGTGATTAGTGTGATGCAGAAGAACTGGAATGAGGAGAGGAAGATGAAAGCTCTGACCTCAAAGCGATCTGTTGAGAACAAAAAAAAAAAAGAAAAAAAAAAGAAAACATATGGATTTTATCAGGTAAGTAGTTGATCTGGTGCAGGTTATATATCTGGGTATTTTTGATTTGAATACAAAAAATGTAATAGCTCCATCATTCCTTGTGGAGGTTTTTGCAGAGACACATTCACACTCTGTGATCTCCCTGTGGGCCTGGCAGAGTTTGTGCTGTAAATCAAGACTCTCAGACTTGTAAGAGGTGTAAATGAACAGCATGCCAGCTGATGTTGATGTCAATGCTCAATGGCACCACAGAGGCACACTAGGTGCTATAAGACGCATAGTGATAATAAATAACTCAGCCTACTGCTGAGCTCTGTAGAGAGGGTGGGTGCTTTTGTGTGTTTGTCTGCCATTCTCTGTGTGCATACATGCTCACACATGCATTTGTGAGCTGTTTGTACATGTGTATGCAAGAACGTGGGTATGTGTTTTTGTCACTGGAAGTATATGTAGTGTAAGTGGTGTAAAGTAGGTACAGGGTGGTCACACTTAATATCCAAAAGCTCACCATAACCATAAAAACAATGACATCATTTCCTATGGTGTAGATCGCACAGAAATACTGTAAGTAATGGGTTGGGCTCCAACAGTTTGTTTTCACACGATATTAAAAGTAATACATTCTTTCTTTCCTTAACCACCTCCACATTTAGCTGGAATATATATGGTTTATTTATCTGCACTGTCACTCTTTTCAGGCTTCAAATTATCTGGATGCAGAGCCTCTCACCTAGACGAAACAGAAATGCTGTTTTCATTCTTAAGCTCAGTTTCTGATAGAGCCGGAGCCAGGCTAATAACACAGAGGGGTCACAGTGACCTCAGCTCAGCCGGGGGGGGGGTCATTCAGAAAAGCATGCACGCTGCTGGGCCAGCTATGCAACAGTGGCAAGATGATGGTTGATTGCTTCTGTCTGTGCGTCGGAGATGCTATCTCTAAAGCTGTGTTTCCGTGGTGATTGGAGAGGTGACGGTCCTCTCCTTTCTTTCTGTTGCATCCGAATGGAAAGTTAAGAGACCAAAGGCGGGGGCTGAAATGGCGCGTGAGAGTATGCCTCTTAACAACAACAGAAATGGGACTAAGGAATTTGACAGAGCAGACACAGGAAAACAGATGAAAGGGAATAGGACTGTGAATTAATTCTCCTATTGAGGCCTTGCTCTCTCACTGCCACCATCAGCGTTCACCCTCCTCTCGACACTCAGTTCCCTAAATTGCCTCCCCACTCATCCACCTTTCTGCTGTGCTCTCCACCATGCCTCTCCAGCCCTCACTCTCTCACTCTGTCTGTCTCTTGTGGGATGTGAAGGGGGCTCTTAGGCTGCTCTTTATTTGCATGTGCTGTAGAGGATTAGAGGCTGAAGAGTCTCAGACTGGCACAGTTAAGAGTCTGCTTTGTGTGTGTGTTTGTGTGTGTGTGTGTGTGTGTGTGTGTGTATATATACCTAAACCATGTGTCTATTCAATTAGATCTCAGTCTTCAGCAGGAGTACACTTCCACTTGTCCTTATCTCTCTGTGTGCCACACTCCATGTCAGCATCAGAGACAGCATCTCTACATTCTCTTAATTCTCTGTCATGTGTGTTATCACCTGTCATTAGTCTGGTGTTTTTAGGAAGGTAATCTACTTTTAAGCTCTCATTTATTGTGCACATTACAGGGTTTTCACAGGCTTTTCTTTCTCCCTGCTCATTACTTCACTCCTTCTTTCTCAGATCTTCCCCTCGAGGGGGCCAGTGGAAGGAGGCACCCTGCTGACAATAGAGGGAAGGAACCTGGGCCGGAGGGCTGGAGCAGTGAAGGTCTTTATTGGAGATGTGCCATGTATTCTCCTGCCTGAGCTCTACACTGTATCTGTAGAGTAAGTATTACAACATATGGCTGAATTATGATTCGCAGGTCTGTGTCAGTGTTTGCCAAAGCACAGCAGAGTGCTGACACCTTTTTTCTTCTACACTGTCAAAATGAAATGAAAGTATAGGACATACATCAATACCATTTATATTTAAAACCCTGTTAAAATATGCAAGTATGCCTCAGCTAGGACTGCTGGGATGATAGCTAACAAAGACCTGTTGTCATGGCAACCTGACATGCTTTCAAGCAGGTGAATGTTCAGGTGGACAGCAGGAAGAGACTGAGACTATGAGTGCAAGTGAATGAAAGATTTGTCACAGTTAATAAACCTTAAAGAAGTCCTGACATGAGCAGTTCATCTCAGCCACGAGCACAGTGTGAAACCAGACCTGAGCCAGTGAAACTAAGACTCAGATCAGACAGCACAGTGAGATCTACGTGACTTATTACATTTAATGGGAGTGAGCTGTCCCACGCTAGAATGACTTACCGGTCAGGAAAAGCATGAAAAAAGTTAATGGTTTAAAAAAGTTCGGTAACTGCTGCAAAATTTGAAACACTTGTAATATATTGGTGTTAAAGTATATTTAGAATAGCTGATTGTGAGCCAAAGATACTTTTCAGTTTGTAACTGACAAGCTTTCATCTAAAGAAAACCCCAAGAAAAAACACCTTTATATAAATTATTAAACTTCCTCTCACAAGTCATTGTCACAGATCATTAGTAGAATCCACCTCTTATATGTCCACCAGTCTTGAAAATAGTCAGTCTTCCCGTGGTTTAGTTTCATGTATTCATGAAGCTAATTTTCACAAATATTATTATGCAGCACACCTCTCATTTGAAATGACTCCATTGCCGTCCCTTCGTAACTCAGGGACCATCGCACTATCACCATGGAGACAGCAGGACCCCGCTTTGACACTGGCATAACAGAGCTCGGTGGAAGTCGGTAACTCCACAATTACATCCAAACTTCCATTCAGTATCTGCAATGTTTCTTGAATAGAACTGTTTATCTGGTCTTGCTCCACTGAAGCCAATCATTGTATTATGACCAGTTCGAGGGCGACCTGCGGGTCTTACCTGTCACTCCAGCTGCCTGACACATTCCCCTGAACCACACATGCCGAAAACAGCGAATCACATTTCACTCCAGAGGTGATCTCATCGCGTGTCGTCATTCCTCATTGGCTCTTGAGGCTGGTTGTTATGACAGCGAAGCATATCCTCATTGCAGGAAGTGGCACTGACAAATCACAACACGTCAGTGCATCTGACAGTGTCAGCACATTTGACTTACAGACGCAACGCACAAACACACGAAGACGCATACATGTTTCTACTTCTATCCATGTTGGGACCTCTTTGATTGATTTGATTAGATTTGATCCTGTTAACGTGAACCCTTTACATTCAACCTTAACATTTAATGTTATTGTTCTTTAAATAATTAAGTTTAAACTAACCTTATGTATACCACATTCCTAAAGACACTAAAGACACACTAGGATTGGATGAAATAACCCTGTTTCCCAAAAATATCCTCATTCAGAAGATCTAGATTCAAACTGGCTGTCTCACAAATGCCAAACACACACACACACACTCACCAGCGTACACACACACACACACACACACACACACACACACACACACTCACACACACACGCACGCACACACACACACACACGTGTTCATATGACCTCATTTTCGAGGGCTGTTGAGACAGGTGTCTGCTCGTGTGCTGAGAGGTGAAAGTTCACATCTGCATGCCAAAAGGAAAATGTGCAGCACTGAAGAGACGGTGCTCCACTCGCTCGGTGTCAACATTTTAATTAATGGCACAGTCAGTCCAGGCACACCTCATTTACTGGAGTACTTCTCTGGATATTTGGCTCACATCCTCCAGACTGCCCTCTCTATCATTTTAATATGAGCCTTGAGTGGCCTTCGCACTGTCCACTTAGCAGAACCTAGACAACAATCACATCCAAACACACAGACTTCATTGTTGATGATCCTCATCATCCACTCGAGGGAAATGATCACAGGCATATCAGTTCTAGCCAAAGTACTGCCCTCTGAAACCCATAATATCTCCACAGTCAGGCTGTGCTGGAATGTGGAGCAGGGGTCAGTCCGGGCTCTGTCAGTTCCTACTTTGAGTCTGCCTGTCCTTTGACTGGGATCACACTGCATCAACATCACATTCAGCTCACACACACATACACAAACCAGGGTGTGCATGCCCTGAGTCTTAAAAAACAATGAATTCTGTTTCCTCAAAAAAAAAAAGCCTTAGAAGGTATTAAAATATCTTAAATTTCATTCACAAAAGTCTTTTTGTATGTTTTTGTATTTGATTGCCAACCACTGTCACTACTGTTTAATACAGTCATTGTCTCATACTGTCAAAGTCAAATGAATTAATAATTTTTAATTGGTTAATACATCCATTTTCTTCCACTTATGTGGCTAAAAGTCTGGTTAATTTGATTATTAATTGTATCATTAGGAATTATTGGTATACACTGCTTTGGAATACTGTGAATGAATAAAAAATGTGATATAGTAATAAATAATTATAGGCCGTATTGTCCCCTCTGGTTTTCCATTGTACTTTCCTCTCATACTTTGGTGTGATTGAGAGACGGGTATTAAATTACTCTATGGCATCAAAAAGGTCTTAAAAAGTCTTTTATTTGGTGAACTGCAGAAACCCTGATACACCCAGCTTATGTGCACTGTTTAAATGCTACAGATGCCAACATAGCTTTTATCTGCTGATAAGCCTTTGTCTGTGCTCTTCAAGAAATATTGCTTTTATGTTTGTCAGAATAATCCTCAACGTTATGGCTCAATAACAGATATCATATAATATGATGTATTGTTTTGAAAACTGATTGATTCTCAGCCTGAATCCAGTTTGGCCTGAAGCAAGCCTAAAGGTTTAGGGTGACTCAGGCTTCTATTTCTTTTATTTCCCTCAGGCTTGAATCTGTGAATAGTCATGTTTCATTTTATTTAGCCTTTTTCTTTCTTTCTACTCCAAATCAGAGCATGTAAAATGATGTGTTTTCTTCAAACAGGTGCATGTCTGCCCTCATGGCACGTAACTGACAGGACTGTAATTTGAATGTAACGACATTCTTTACCTGATGCTCCTGTAATTAATGAGCAGGAATGTAGACCCTGCCATCAACAGATGGCTGGTACTGCTGGTACTTTATTTGAGAATATTTTCAACAGCTATTCAGGCTTATAAAGAAAAAATCTGCGATTTAATAAGGCTCATTAAATTCTGCAGTGACTCGGGCTTGGGTTCACTTACCGATCGAAATACAAGTCGGCCTGTGTAGAATAAGACCTGACATTTAAGAGCACACTCAGATACAGCTTTCTCCCTGGTCTCAGCCTGACCCCAGCCGAGCCCAAACGTGTCCAGCCCAGCCTCATCTCACCGTATGTCCTGCCAGGTCCTCCTACATAAAACACAGCTCCTGCGCTTATGTAAACGATTCCACAATTCCTCTGTCAATCATCTGATCACTAGCTGAGAATTTATAACCACTGTATCACCAGGCACCTGACTAAATAAACCGACAGCGCGTCAAGCTGGACAGGGATCATGTAAGGTGATAAAGTTTGTGTGTGTGTGTGTGTGTGTATGCGTGTCCCCGCTGAGTACATTTATCCCAGTGAGGCCCCAGAACAGTAGATCCCTGTGCCGTGGTACACCACCGTGTCATTAATATGAGACGTCCCTGTAGAGCATGCACTGATGACACAAGGCTTAATCACAGCCAGGAGGCAAGAGAACAAGCCTCAGCAGCCGCTTAATCTCCTCTGTGGTTAGACACATCTGGTCTGAGGAGCTTTGAACTTTACAATCTCCTAATATCTGATATCGCAAGGCTTTATTGGATTCCATATGTAAATGCAATATGGTTTGATGAATTAGTTCATAACCACCATTCTTCAAGTTTAATTATGTGTCTTTGTTTAGCAGTCATGATGAAGATCTCCTCCGTCTTTATATTGGTTCCTCTCACTTGTAATTTGAGTTGAGCAACCCCTTTTTAACTCCTGTTTATTAAAATTATAAGATGCATTTTGAATGTTTTTTTTTCCCCCACTGTCGTTGTTTGGATTTTTTTTTTTATTGGCTGATCTGTGGTGATCGTGTTTTGACAGCCCAACACGGCGTTCACACTCTTTTTTAAATTCCCCAGGCTGGTGTGTGTCACAGGGAGGTCTGCACATGGCAGGACAGATATTGTCCAAGTGGACGTGGATCAGAGTTGGACGGGGACATCAAAGGAGAGCTTCTCATACTTAGTGAGTATTCTCCAGACATCTACCCTCCTGCTGATCTTTGCTTTCAGTTCTTTCTGTCTCTCCCTCTACATTCTTCTTCTTCTACACTCTCTTGTTCCTTGTTCCCCACTGGGAGAGCCTTCCCAAGTGTGTCAGTTGAGTGTTAACAGATGCGTTTTATGATTCAGAGGAATGCGAGTGTGTGGGAATCTTCAAACGTTCAGCTGAGCTGCAACTAAGCACCATTGTCATTCTGCTCTTGCTGCCAGCAAAAACAAATATGGCGATTGTTGGAATGTCCCCTTGCACTGAATTCATCACTGGTCGAGGCAAGCTAGCCAGCATTGTGTTAACTGACCTCGACCCACACAGTCTCCCATTGGATTAAGAGTATTCAGCGGGTGGAAATACCCATGTAAGCGCTTTGTTTCTTTTTGTTTATAGACAAAGAGTTTTTCATAATTCGGTGCTGGAAAAGTTTATCATTTGAGTGGCTTCTAACAGCAGCTCTGCCTGTGAGTCATCCCACAGAGAAATTACCTCAATCATGAAGCCCTTCTTGACACATGAGGATGAAGAAAATCCAGAACAACAAACATTATGTCGGACTGTTGTGGGAACTCCTCTTGGGCTTCCTTATCCAACCCCTGAGATGCTCAGTGTGAGAGAGGTTTTTTACTGCTGGGTTTTGAGGGGAAGATGTGGGAGAAAGGGAAAACAGATTCGGAGACAGGATATGTGCCTCTACTGCATCTCCTTCCTCAAACCTTTAGACGGAAACATCTGCCTCCTAACGCCCACTCTGACACACAAACACACAATAGGTCTCCTCCATCCGTGCGTGCTGAGGAAGTGAATCCTGTCAGTGAGGATAAGAAGTTTCCCTTGAGGCGAGGTTCATGGCGGGGATAGAAAGTTCGGAAGGAGCGGGAATGCTGATGCTGGTTGCTGCAGAGCCGGACAGGGCTATTCATCTTCGCCTGAGGAGCCTTTGTGTGTATCTATGTGTATCTGTGTTTATCTGTGTGTGTGTGTGTGTGTGTGTGTGTGTGCGCGCTTATATGTGGTTGTATGTGCATGTAAGACTGCGTGCATGCAGTTTTTCATGTGTATGCATGAACATTATTGCTTCTTACCCGCAGTATAGCTGTCCTGCAAGCTTGGGCCCAAAGGCCTGTTGGCTTCAACACCACTATAACATACTGCAGCGTGGGCTGTCTTCACAGTTTTCTTCACTAATTTACTGTTATAGTCAGCAGCTGTCTCAGCCAATCTGTAAAGACGAGATATCTGAACCTCAAAGGATGAGGAAAGATTTTATTCGGTGTCAAGAGAAGCATCACAGAGCATAAAACACAGTCTAAGTAAGCTTGTCTTTCCCAGTGACAGAAGCTGTCAGATGTCTGGTGATGAATGTGATGTCTTGTTAGTCATGTGCTGTCTCTCTCGCTCTCTCCTTCATGTATTCAGGTCCCAAAGCTGCTGTCCATGGAGCCGAAGAAGGGCTCTCGTGCTGGAGGAACCAGAGTGACCATCATTGGGGAACACCTGGACATTGGTTCCCAGGTCAGAGTCAAGGTCAACAACACACTGGAATGCACCATCACA
The DNA here is from genome assembly GCF_002260705.1 of Seriola dumerili. NCBI lineage: Eukaryota > Metazoa > Chordata > Actinopteri > Carangiformes > Carangidae > Seriola > Seriola dumerili. Next base: position 1,963,945 of record NW_019174298.1, on the reverse strand, counting down.
GAGTGAGTATGATTTCTTTTTTTAATTACCTGTAGCCAGAGTCGTATTTATATATTCATTTTGTGTTAATAGTGTTTTTACAAAGCTGACACCAAGTGCTGTAAATGTGTAGACCTAATAGGTAGATATCTAAGCTGTGCTGCTTCGTTATGCTCCACCAGCTTGAGACTTTTCTCACCAGGTCAAAATTTGAGACTTGAATGCAAACTCTTACAATCAAATCTCATCTTAGTTAAGCTCAAGTCTTGAGTCCAACCCCAGAGCAACACCTCTAGTTTAAAGTCAGTAGCTCCACCTTTAGTAAAGTGTCTTCCAAAGTGCTCGTACAAGACTCTGGAAAGCTGCACTAAACACAACTTAGATTCTAAGTGGAGACATTTTTTTTGGCTTGAGGGCATGCAAACATTACAAGATGTGCGGTTAAAATGTTTGCCTCATCTTTTTTTAGGAAAACAGATGAAACCATTGAGTGCACCATGCCTCCAGCCTTGCAGGTACACACTGACTCAGTGACAGTGTGCGTGGAGTTTGAAAACCTTCCCTGTCAGAGTGCGGAGCGTAGTACCACATACACCTACGAGAAGAACCCCACCATCAGCTACATCCACCCCAAAAAGAGCTACCTCAGGTAGGTAGAGTGCCACACACACACCACAAGCATTAAAATCACAATTTCTCAAACATCTGAAGCTGGTTGACTCTGTGGTTCCCCTCCTAGAATCACTGACATAATGCTGTCCTGATGTGCAGCATCTTCTGCCTATTGTGTTCTAAATAGCACAGCATGTATGTGAGAGAGAAGCAGCGTGTCTTTGATGACATGTGTGCAGATTTTCACTGCTGTGGCACTGCTTTGCATTATTATAAGGGCCCCTGTTTCTCTTGTTTTGGTGCTGTATCCCAAAGTATTTGCATACCAGTAGGAATTTGACACGTTTTTGTCACGGCTGAGATGTGACTCTCTGTGTGTGTGTGTGTGTGTGTGTGTGTGTGTGTGTGTGTGTGTGTGTTTGTGTTTGTGTTTGTGTTTGTGTTTGTGTTTGTGTTTGTGTATCTGTGTGTGTGTGTGTGTGTGTCACAGTGGTGGCAGGACCATCACAGTGACAGGCCAGGGTTTTGATCTGGTGCAGAGTGTCACCATGCAGGTGCTGGAAATTGGACAAACAGTGAGTCTTCAGTTACATTTGTTTCCCTTTTTACTTGATTAAACTCTTTCAGCCATATAAGCAAACATGTAAAAATAAAACATACATTTTCAACTCTACTAGCAGCCTAAAAACCTTAAAGGAATAGTTCAACATTTTGGGAAAATTGCTTATCAGTTTCTCAGCCGAGAAACAGCCTCACAACTAACCAACCCCCCATAAAACGAAAGCCTGTCATTTTTACACTTTGGTTGTTATGGGGCCTTCTAATGAGTTTTACAGGTTTCTAGGCAGGTTTTGTTACTGTAAGACAGAGCCAGGCTAGCTGTTTCCAGTCTTTATGCTGCTGCCAGCAGGTAATTATGCTTTATTTGATGAACACATAAGAGATTGGAATTAGTCCTCTCATCTAACTCTCAGCAAGAAAGCAAAAGAAAATATTTCCCAAAATGTCAAACTATTCTTTTAAGAGAGCAAATTAAATCATGTCATTAACCATCTCAAATGAAAAAAAGGAATCTTTTAAGCTGCCTTGTTTTCTCCCTCTGCAGCAGTGCACAGTTCTCTCCTCCTCCGTGATCACCTGCCTGTCGCCGGCGTCCAGCGAGTCAAAGCAAACCTCCGTACAGTTCTTCCTGAACGGAGTGCTCTACACGGGAGACAGTCCTTTCTCCTCTGACGAAGAGACAGAGGAAGAGGAGGGGGAGCCTCATAAAGGTCACTTCCTGTTGGAGTACGTGGAGGACCCTCAGTTCTTCACCGCCAATAAGGAGAAGCTGATTAAACACCACCCTGGAGAGCCACTGACACTCATCATTAACGTGAGTGACACTGCTGAGACAGGAAGTTTAGATTAGTGCTTCAGTGATATGTTGGTCTGCTGATAAGGCGAGCAAACATTCATTTCCTCTCTACTAGAAAATTGTCTGTTTCCTCCATCTCCAGATGGATGGCTATACTGCTGTGTTATTGATTACATATGAAATGTATTTTACACAACATGTTGATCAGATTCAACACAAATGTGCAGTAATAGTTTGCAATAGTGTTAGGGTTGAATCATACATGAATCAAGAATTTAATCTGCATTCATAATATCAGATCTTTTTGAATTACTTATAGAGACTCTCCAGATAAATAACCTAAAATAAACTCAAAAAAAGAAGGTTAAAGAACTGATGTTTGGTCAGGTAGATTACACTACATACTATTTACTATATAGCTAAGTAAATACCTCAGTACTTTTTTGGGGACGAGATAACGATTGAGTAAGACCAAGACTCTACCGCCATGATAGCAGCCCTGTGACGCTGTGCCGAGACACAGCTGTGCTTTGTGGTAAATGCCAACAAGCTAAGTGGCTCACAGTGATAATGCTAACATGCTGATGTGCACCAGGTAATATTTACTATGTTCAGCATTTTAGCTTTGCATGTTACCATGCTAACATTTGCGTTTGTAATTAGCACTGAACACAAAGTACAGTTGAGGATGATGGGACTGTCATTAGTTATTTGGTCATAAACCAATCGTCAATCTTAACAATACAATCATCAGTTAAAACTGGCTATTAACAACCTCAGCTTTCACAAACCTGCGTTCAAATTCTACATAGAATAAATGACGGGATTTTCTAAAGCTTGCATGTTCCTTGGCTGAAAAGGCAGCACTGCTGTAAACTGACTCCCCCCACTGTGAACAGCAGACAGGGCTTAATGTTTCTTTATTCATATTCACATAAACCACAGGCATATAAAACACATCAAAGGTGTTGATTTCTGTTGGGGGTCTGAGGGGGTTGGAGGGCGCGATGGCAGCTCAGTGGGAGGTCCTATGTTCCTGTGTTCTGGCTGATCTAAGCACCTGTCTGCCTGGATTCGTCACCCTAAAGGCCTACCGGCTGTGACACCATACGACAGGCACATGCTAACAGCACAGACAGGGAAATTTGAACATAATGCAGCTTCCTCTTTCTGTGTTTGTGTGTGTCAGGATGAGGCCCCTGCAGGAATCGCTGCCTCAGCCTGTCTACATGGGCGACTTGTGTGTTGTTTCCTGTTTTCTTTTGGCTGGTGGATTCCACTCATGGTGGACCTGAAGGGAGGGGGGGGGGGGGCTGGAGAGAGAATGAATGTGTTTGTTTAATAGGGAAGCTTGTTAGTGAGCCAGATCCTATATTAAGGACGTGAGCTGGAATGTGGGTGGGTTTTGTTTGCTTTCATCCTGTTTTGGCCTTTAGATTTCATTGTTTTGGTCCAATAAGTTTAAGTGTGAAACTGCTGCGTTGTATACGGGTGTTATACAGTGTATTTTACAATATGTTCAAACACCTTTTTTTATAATAGTTTTTACATGTCTTTGTGTCTGTATGTGTGTATTGCATATGTGGATGCATGTGTGTGTGTGTGTGTGTGTGTTTGTGTTTTGTCTATGTTAGGAAGCATTTGTTGACAGAGACCCAGGGGGTGGCATCCTGCAGTAGGGACAGGACAGGGCCCCAAGGGTGTAATCAAAGCAAGGAAGCACACTGGGGATAAACACACACACATACACACACGCAAACAGTTCCTCATTTTTCATTCTTATATTAAAGGGAAATTACAGTTGCATATAAATTGTGTCTTGTATTCATAGTTTAGACCATCATTCCTATTGGTAAAAACAACATCATACGCTCCAAGTTAATTGCAGAAATCAGGGAATGCTTCAACATTGCTAAAAAGAAGAGAAAAGTAAAGAAATACAAGCAGTCGCATGAGCAGACAAGTTGTGGACCAAACCCCAGGCTAGCCAACTTTATTCAGAAGAGAAAACAAAAGGGAGTGGTAAATTATTATCCAAAACGTCTGTTTTAAACATCTGTCTGTCGTATTCAAATAAAAGGCTTTAGAAAACCTGGCTGAAACTAAATTCATAATAACATAATAATAACAACCTGGATGATCATCTGTCTGCTCACGTCTCTTTGGGGGGGGGGGCCACAATGTTATCACAGCTGACTGAAAACTATTCAAAATAAATAAGACTTTATTAGTCATAAACCAAAATTTCCCTTCTAATGATTAATATGACTGTCCTTTAAAATAAACATTTGGTCAGCATACTACTGTGTTATAGCCTCACGTTCTGTCACTAAATGTAATTTGGAGACTTGCCAATTAGAAATCCATAGAGACTTGATGCTATTGACATTAAAGGGACATTTCAACAATTTAGTGTCGATAGTTTGGGGACGTACAAAAAAATTGAAGCAGTGGAGGCGGAGATATCCTGACATTTAGTCTCTAGTATGAGTCAAGCTCCTAAAACTCTTCTACATCAACCATAATGCAACATAATGCCATTTTCATGAAATCTTTCCTGTGTCTTTCAAACTCCATGCCCACAAAGCTGGCTTTCTATTAAATCTGTAGTGTCCGAGCCAAATCCTTGATAACCCTTATGATATCACTGTGGCATCATCAGGGTCGTCTTTGGCTCTAGAGGGCAGTTGTTTTAACAGGCTCAGTTGGGCTACAGTAAGTCACTAAAGACTTTAATTAAACCAGCTCTCAGCAGTGAGAAGCAGGCCTTGGATTGACACAGGACAGAGTTGGGCTGATAAAAGAGGCCATGCAGCTTATTCCAACAGGCTCCTGTAAAGGCCCTGAGAATGTTATTTTGGGCAGCGGCAGGGATGACTGTCAGCAAGTTTGTTTGTAGAAACTTCCCTGGCCATGTGAGAGAGGCAGCAGGAAAGTTTGCTGCTTTAAGCTGAACTCTAGCCCAAACTGGATGAGATTTCTGCTGGCTTCCTCTGTGTGACAGCTGTGTGACACGCCTGCCACAGCTCGGTTTCCATATGAGCATGAGCGTGTGTCAGCGTGTATACAAGAGTGTGTCTGCACATATGTAAGGCTTAAAGCTGCTGTGTTCTTTATGAATGTTATCTGTGCCTGTTCAAAGCAGGCCCCTCTGGTCTCTTACCACTGACCCGCTGACGTCTGTCTTTGTTCATTTCTGGCGCAGAAAGGGCCGAGCGATCTGGAACTGGTGCCGGAGGAATACTCGGTGATGATTGGCTCCTATCCCTGTAACATCAGCTTCCATAACGACCAGCTGTTTCACTGCACTATCAATGGGCTGCTGAGCTCACGTGAGAGGGAGCTACCTGTCACGGTAAGCACACAATGTGTAAAACACCAAAGTAGAATTAAAAAAAAAAACACACACACAACCTCGTGTTAAAAATATTGCTCCTTAGACCCTGATAATTTAAGGATATCACCCATCTGTGAGCCAAACATTTAGTCAGAATCCAGACCATCTGTGATGTTCATTGAAACAGATTTAATCTGCACAGATCCACACACAGTCAGTGATTTTTGTGTGTGTCTCTCTCCCTCTCTCTCTATGTATTATGAATGGTTTCTAGTCTCTGGGCATGCCACTATGAATCAGCAGTTACTGTGGGTGGTGAGCCATCACTCTCTGCCACACTGCTACAAAAGAATAGTGAAATGTTTACCACTTACCCTTCATCTCTTTAATCCTTCCTATCAGCCCGTCTACCATCAGCGACACCATCATCTATCACGCAGACAGTATCTGCTCACGCCGAGACCCGAGTCCTCTGAGTCACTGATGATTTCCCTCCTCACTTGTGTTTTTATTTTGTCTCTGAGTTCTCTCGATAACAATACAAGGTCTTAATCAAGACATGGCCGAGCCCTGCGCAGTCCTGATAAAACCAGACACTCTCTTTCCTCTACGCACGTTTCCCATCTGTTGTTATCCTTTCTGGTGTGTTTTGATAGGGCTTTATTATGGGGAGAAAAGCATTCATCTATATTTAAATATGAGCCAGACTGTAAGTGGTTTGCTGAAATAGCTCAGAAACATATGTTAGACTCTCTCTGTCTGTCAGCTGAGTTGTACTGTAAGAAGTGTTTGCCTACTTTGACACAGAAATAGATAGAAAGCTCTTTTATGTCATCCTCTCTGTCTCTCTCTCTCTCTCTCTCTCTCTCTCCTTGTGTACCTGTGGCTCACTCTAGTAACCACCCACCGCCCTGCCTGTCTCTCAGGATGTCTGAGAATAAACCCAAGCAATTAGCAAAGACCTAAAGGCAGGGCAAGGGTCAGATGAGATGCCATAATACAAATGGGTGGGCTGCCTGCACATGAGCAGTGAGGATGATTTGTGTGCACATTTGACAGGGGCATAAATACACAGCGCATGTATATTTACCTTTGTGTCGGCACATTTGAATAAATGCATACATGTTGGGTTGTTGCATAGCTTATGGCCATTTGTGTTTCTTCACTTACTTTCGGTGGCATATCTATTTTTACATGCCTGTGTTGTGCTTGGCTCTGAAGTATAGCTGAGCTGCAGAAGTGGATGTGGGGAAGCAGTGTTTTTGTACCCCGAGCGAAACAGGAACATGGAACAATGGCATTTTCCCCTCCATTACACCAGGCCTGGCTATTGCAGTCTCTGGAAGAGGGCCTTCTCTTGCTGGTCTGGGTAAACAAATGCCTGGACCAGAGAGAGAGAGGGAATAAGAAAAGACGGAAGGAGCCCAGTGAGCCAGTTTACCCCTCAGAGTAAAACCAGTGTAAGAGGGATTTGGTCTGAGGATTGGAGGCTTTTTATCTGAGGTTCTTTTTATGAAGTATGTTCGGATTGGGGAAGGATGTGAGGAGGGACCACAGAGACCCTGCTGACTAATCAGAAGGCAGAAGTGAAAGTCCTTTTTTTGTCACATCTGGGTTACTCTGAACTGAGTGACTCCTCCAGCTCCAGCATGAGACCATTTTTCAAAACCCACAGTGTGTAATTTTCTCAGGTGTTTCTGCACCTGTGTCCATGAAAAAAAAAAGATGTTTTGTGCACTTGTGCATGTGTGCAGACACGTGGGTTCCCATTAAGAACATGTTACACTGCATGTATTTTTACACTATACAAGGAAAATACTTAATGCGTCCTCTGTCTTTCTTCATTACTGCTCTGTTTGCTTCTCCCTCAAAATGTTATTCGCTGTGTTGGCATTATCATCAGTACATTGTACATGCATAACATGTACATTTCTATATAATAATATAATTTAAAATTTCTAAGAAAAAGACAGCAAAGGGTTATATTTGACTCCAACCTATCATTTGACGATCAAGGATCCCTGCTGGTGCAATGATTCTACCTTCAGCTGAGGACATCATTTTTGACACTTACAGACCTTGAGAAAGAAATCTATACCCTTATTTTCTTTCACTTGGACTACTGTAATTCTCCTTACTATTAATAGTTAGTCACTCCCATATGTACGGTATATATACGTCTGTTGACGTATGGTACAAATCTAAATTATTCTCATACAAAACAACTACAGAGCATCACATCAAGCTGAATTTAACCATAAGTCAAATATCATTATGTACACAGTTACAGTATGATCCGGCACACAGGTATTAGCCATAGGCAGGATAGGTTTAAGCTTTGTTTGTTATGTGATTTCAGTGTGTTTTATTACTTAATTACTTAATTACTTACAACTTTTGTGTTTTGTGTGAGTTGTGTGAGTTGAGTTTTGTTTTTTGAGTCTTTTTTGTGGCAGATTTAGTTTGTAGTGTGCATAGAAGAAGTTTTTGTTCATGATATGTTGTTTTATGTAAGAAATCATGTTTTTTGTCATCTTATCAATCACTGCGACTGTACATTTGGTGCCTTGGGGTGCACCACTAATAAATAACAACCACTACTGCTACGATAAAAGCAAAAGGAATTGCTGATAAAAGTGAAATAAAAGAATATGAGGATATACACTGTTGCCCATAAAGTTTGAATAATTTTGTTTTCAGACACAATCCTGTGTTTATTCCTAATTAAATGCATTAGTAATGACTTTTGACCAGGTGCAGTGATTACATTATGTGTCCCAATTACCCAGGTGAAATGAATTCATGCATAACATTTGTTTGGCGCTAAAATAATATTGAAAAAAATATTTTATTCCTTTTTATTCCTCTCTCTTTCTAGGTGCAAGTGGGGAACTTCCGTCACACCATCGCCAAAGTGCAGCTCGGTGGAAGCGAGCTGGCCATTGTGGTATCCATTGTGGTGTGCTGCGTGCTGCTGCTGCTGTGCACTGTGGGTAGGTTGTGTACACATGCTCACCAGCAGATGATGGATGTGTGCCTGCTGTAGCGATGGATGCTCCAGATGTGAAACAGATAAAAGGAATTCGGGCGTCATAGTCTCTTGCTTCATCCCTCTACAGTGCCCGCTGCACAAAGACCTCACTGTTCCCCCCTCGCAGTGTGTGCTGTCTGTGTGCTCATGTGTGTCTGTCTGTGTGTGTGTGTGTGTGTGTGTGTGTGTGTGTGTGTGTGTGTGTGTGTGTGTGTGTGTGCAGGACAGGTGTAAGGGTGGAAATTGGTGCTAGTGTGCGTTTTCTCACATTTCCCAGCTTTGACTCTCTTCTCAGAACCTATTCACAGAGCCCTTTTGTTTTCTTCTCAGACTTTGAGTGTAACCTCACTGTTTGAATAATTTGTGCAGAAATTTTATTTTCACATCCAAAAACTTGACTTTCTACGAAAACGTTTCATTTGCATGTTCTCACAGTCTAAAACATTCATGTGCACATTTTTCACAGGCTCACAAAAAGGTTATGAGCAACCATTTTCTGAACATAATTTCATGATTCAAAATCTTTTAGACCCATTTTTCGATCCCGTTATTATGCCCTGATTCAGGATGGAAGCTATTAGTGTGATAACAGTCTTTTGTTTTTCTCAGCTCTTGTAGTTTACTGCACAAAGAGTCGGAGGGCGGAACGCTACTGGCAGAAAACTCTGCTCCAAATGGAGGAGATGGAGTCCCAGATCAGAGAGGAGATCCGTAAAGGTGTGTTTACACAAGAACACACACATGCACAGACACGAACACGCACCCTCCACTCTTCTACTATCACAGTGCTTTAGAGCACAAATGATGGTTTGTGTCAAGTGACATGAAAAGGGAAGACAAGAAGACAGAAATATTGACCACATATATTTGTGTTTGTGCACATCCATGTGTGTGTGTGTGCGTGCGTCCGCGTGCGTGCGTGCAAAATGTGTGTTTGTTTGAGATTTCTCTCTGCTATGAAGTGGGAGGGAGATACAACAGTTGACAGATTTGTGCCTAGTAAGCGTGACTCATAAAATACAGAGTCTGACAAATGATCAGTCACACACAGACACACTACGTGGCCACATCGCCTCTGCTGTGTCTACCCTACAGGAACAAGGCCTGTGTGTGTGTGTGTGTGTGTGTGTGTGTGTGTGTGTGTGTGTGTGTGTGTGTGTGTGTGCATGTGTGTGTGTGTGTGTCTAGGTCTAGGGCATTAGAGTAAAGCCGTGTGAAGGCCACTGCACGTCTGAGCACCCAGATTTATGGCGTAGAGATGCAGGGGGACGGATAGAGAAAGAGGAATGGAGGGAGGAAGCGATAGGAGCAGGAGTCAGGGCTGCGAGTCCGAGGAGAAGCAGAAGCGTGGGAGGGAGAGGAGGAGAGGAGAGGTTATTTAGTGAGAGGACGAGGATAGATTTGTGGCCGAGTTCAGGGTGAGTGTGCACAAAGCAAGGGATAGTTCTGCTGAGGGAAAAGATGTGATAAAAGCAGAAGAAGGGGGAGTGACAAACGGTGGGAAATTGACATATTCCAGGTTACAGGGATGGGAGGGATTGTCTGAAAAGTGAGGCAGAGGGGAAGTTTGGTATTCAGGCCTGCGTCTAATCAGGAGTTGATGGTGTGAACTGACTGGTGGTTTAGAGGACACTTCAGCAGGCAGGAGGATAAATAACCTGGAGGAGTGATGAAATATGTTTTAAATCCCTCAGGTCTTGTATTGCCTTCTTTCTGCACAAACACCAGTCTGGTGAAACTGGCACTGTAACCTAAATACGTCTCTCATCCTGCAACAGGAAGCACTTTTCCATAAAGGGATCTCCAGCGTCTCATTAGAGGAGAACATTATCCTCTCCAAGAACATGCTACCCAATAAAATGGCTGCAATATTAGCATGCAGATTAAACCCAGTGTGGACATGCTGATACTGTTTCTGCATGTAAACCTCAGCCTGCACACATGTTTTGGATGAGGGCCTCAGACTGGATTTGGCTGCTCTGATTTGTCGTTTGGTAAATATTTGTCTGTATGCCGTGCTGAGCTGCACAGTCTAGCAAAGAGAGAGAGAGGGAGAAAGAGGAAAAAGATCAGAGGATTAGTGTTTGGTATATTTAGTACTGAACCAGAACATGACACCAGGTCTAGGAAATTAAATGATACAATTCTGTGATTCACCTAAAATATCTTCCACTGAAATCACCCAGATTCTTTCAGATCCCACTGTAGCCTCGGAGAATTCGACGGTTATTGCATTAGCCTGTGAACAGATTTTTTTGACTCATTTTGCTAGGCAACAAATGAAGCTTGATGAGCCAGATACAATAAACCTCTGTGGTTTATAAACAATCCCACGATTTATGAGCTTTCGGTTGTTTTGTTTTGTTTGTCCTTTCAGGCTTTGCAGAGCTGCAGACGGACATGACAGACCTAACCAAGGAGTTGAATCGCAGCCAGGGCATCCCCTTTTTGGAATACAAACAGTTTGTCACACGTACCTTCTTCCCCAAGGTGAGAAACCCTATTTTTCTTCGCTATCTGATTTCGACTGGCAGTCTAACAATACCATTTTTCTCAATGGGGTTTTCTTTTTTTTCCCCCTGCATGTCCTATTTCACATTTCCCACCGCTTGTAATATGCAGGATAAAAATTCACCTTGGAACTTTTAAACATACAGTAGACGTCTAGCGAAGTCTATCTCAGTTTGGCACCCTGCTGGAGAGTTAATGTGTTCTCTATAGGTAAGCATTTTTCTGATGTGCGATCCACCCCGAAGGTAGACTGTGGATCTATCTGTGGGTGGGTGTTTTTCCACCGGTACAGACAGACACAACTCAGCGGGCTTTGTCTTCCAACCACAGGCATGGACTTTCAAGGAGACAGAACAATGGCGGGCACTGTGACAAGGAAACTTTCCCCCCTGATTTCTCAAAACACACTCTTCGCTCAGCTCACACGCCCACACAGTTTTGCAAGTGCACATGCTCTTGTGCAATCGCAGTCTCGCTGCTTTGTTGCAGTGGACACTGAACACTGTTTTTGGGTTGTGAAGGAAGTGAGTGGGGAGAGTGTTGAAAAGTTTCATAGAGGGAAACATAAATTCAGGCATTGCTGCTTTCAGTATTGTCTCTCCATAAGTTTTCTGCTAAGACAGCAAACACCCTACTCACAGTCCTTCTTGTTTTTCCACAAGAGCTTCTGCTTGTCTTAGATTACACACACACACACACACACACACACACACACACACACACACACACACACACAAAGCAGTGTTCGACAGACTTAGACACAGTTAAAAAATACAAGCCAAATGTAGCTGTCCTGAAATTACAGACTGTGTTGAAAGGCTGCCTCTTGGCTCTGGGTCAGTTTGTCTCTAAAGCCATTAAGGCTCATGACGTTTTGTGTGTCACAGTGTCATCTTCCCTTTTCATGGCCAGTCAGAGACTATTCAAGGCCTCCTCAGGAAAATTCTGCCCTTTGGTTCTAGACTGCAAATTTACTGCCAAAGTCTCAAGGACAGCTCTTTTTTGTTTTCCCTGTCTATCTGTCTTCCTGTGTTTATCACTAGAGCGGACTTTGTATCACAGTTTTTTGTGTGTGTTTATGTATGTTTCAGATGTGTTCCGATTACGAGAAGAGCCTGGTCCAGCCCGTCTATGAGAATGATGCTCTGGGCCCTCGAGCGCTGCCAGAGACCCATCCGCTTCTGCAGGACTGGCAGGTGAGGGGTTAAGCCATTAGGATGTTAGGTTAGGTTGCACTTCCTTCTGCCAGAGTGCCTTGATTTGGGTCCTTTTTTTACTCCCTTGCTTCTCAACTGGGTCACACTGAAGCTTATTAAGGCTTCACGATGGGCTTGTTGTTGATGAGGAGTAAAGAAAGGCATATTGTGCATATTTGCCTTTGTGTGCTTGTTATAATTACTGTGGAACATGTCAGTATTCTATATGTGTTTATATGCACTTTCATGCTTTTGTGTCTGTGTGGATATGTGAATGCTAATGCGTGTAATTCAGTGGCTTCTAGTGAGTGATTTTCAGCTTGTCAAACAACACGCAGCCCACGAAGTTGCGGGTTGTTGACACACTTCCCACTGGCTTTTGGACAACCAAACAGTGTGCTTTTCATTGAAATCCATCTCTAGTTGTTGTTGTTGTTGTGTGTGTGTGTAATGGAGGGGCAGACGGGAGTGAGAGTTATAAAGAGAGAGTGGGAGAGGCAACGTGCACTTTCACACACCCTCGGTGTGAATGCATGCTGAAAGTGAAAGCACTTGCATGTGTGTGTGTGCACATTAGAAAGAGAGAAAGTAACGATTGCAGCGCTAGTTTTGGGTCGGCAGCCGGGGGAGCCTGTCTAACGGTGATGAAGTGCCTTGGATCCACTTCGTCTTCCCAGGAAGTGTTTTCCAGGTCACAGCAAATAAATCTCACAGGCGGGCATTTATCTTAATGGACACCCCTGTTCTCCTTCTGTCAGGCTGCAAACCACACCATATGGCTGCAGTCCAGAGGGAAGACTCCATCACACTGCTGCTTAGTCGCACCCATAGATAGGCCATACTCATTAAGCCGACTCGGCACATTTAGAGACAATCACACACAGTCAGGGACCGGAGCATGAGATACAGATACTGTAGAGGGAACCAGAGAGGGATGTGCCCAAGGAAACAGAAGAAAAGAGCTGCGATAGAAAGATGAAGTGTTCACTAGATGGGTCACTCGAGACGAGAGGTGGTGAAATAGATTAGGGAGGGCGCAGCAGGTGTGTAATGCAGTTTAGGTGAAATCACGCGGAGAAATAACTGTTTCACACCCACCCCACCCCCTCACCCCCTCCTTCTGTCATCAGGCCACCAACACAACAAGGCCTAATATTGAGGAAGGCATCACCCTGTTCTCCACTCTTCTCAATAACAAGCACTTCCTCATCACGTTTGTCCACGCCTTGGAGCAGCAGAAGGACTTTGCAGTACGAGACAGGTAACAGCTTCAACTAGTATATGTTTGACAGTTAAACAAGTTAACAACAGAAAAATCCAGATTGACTTTACGCCATTGAACCATTAGAATTTATTTAATTGCACTAAGCACTGAGTGATGAATGTGAGAAGGAGGTTATTTTTGAGCCTGTAGTTAGCAGTGATATCCTTACATTGGATTGCATTATATTGTGGGACGACTTATAATGGATATTTTAGCAACTTTGATGTTTTGGTTCACTCTCGCCACTCTTATCAACCTGGCTGCAGCAGACTGCTGTTTTCTGTGAAGAAGCTCTGGAAGAATCCAGTGTACTGCCTGCTCAGCACCAAACTGCAGACAGTTACTATCTGTAAACAGCATTCAGCTTATATTTTGCAGGAGTTGGTGGAGAACAAAACAGAGCTAAAAGGAGAGAGAATATAGGGCCTCACACTACAGCCTCATCCCTTAAACAATCAAGCAGTCGCAATAGAAAAAAGCAAGGAGAATTTATTTATTGTAAAGCTATTGTGCTGCATGAAACTACATTATAAAATTGTCCCTATTTATTCAGTGATCAACACAATTTTTTTTTTTTTTACCTCTCATGCAAGGCTGTCAGGTTGTATTTATAGCTACTGTGTACAGCACAGCAGCATCACAACACTATCTTCACATATACTTGGTCATCTATCACTGTAGCTGCCCTGTTGTTAGGCTCCTAAAACTAGCCAGTCATTGTGGGAGTCATGAGAAATTCCAGAGGTAAGACCACATCCCTGTGCCAGCACAGCGTCAGCACTAAGTGACTGATGTAGCCTCTTTCCCCTGGATTAAAGGGGCTTTGTTAGGGAAATCCCCTCTACCTCTGGATTTAGTCACCCAGACACTCCCTGCATTAGATCAGGGCTTTATTTGGCTCTGCAGTCACAGGTGCCGTGGGGAGGACTGATTCTTGTTGTTGTTTCTGTAATGTAATTTTTTTTTTTCCTCCACTGACCACACACTGACAGAGCATGTTTGCAAAGAGTATGTTTTTGCTCATCTGTCTCCTCGGCTAATCTGTTTTCTCATCCTACAGATGCAGCCTGGCGTCTCTGCTCACCATCGCCCTCCATGGTAAACTGGAGTACTACACCAGTATAATGAAAGATCTGCTGGTGGACCTCATTGATGCTTCGGCTTCAAAGAACCCCAAACTGATGCTGCGCCGCACTGAGTCTGTTGTGGAGAAAATGCTGACCAACTGGATGTCCATCTGTATGTACAGCTACCTCAAGGTGAGGATGGAAACGGGAGAGGCTCAACAAAGTAATGAGACAGATTAGAGTAAAAATATTTACCCCAGCTGACTTTTTGACTCCACCTTTCACATTCTTCAGGAGACAGTGGGTGAGCCTTTCTTCCTGCTGCTGTGTGCAATCAAGCAGCAGATCAACAAGGGATCTATAGACGCCATCACAGGGAAGGCCCGCTACACGCTCAATGAGGAATGGCTGCTCCGCGAGAATATTGAGGCCAAGCCACAGGTCTGATATACCTCATCCTCCACACCATCAGTTTTGCTTAGCAGAGCTCAGAGGTCAATGTCAGACTTACATGTCCAATTAAGCTGACTGCTAGAAAGTTTCCATCCACATCCATTCCATCAACTTACAAATTTCTTCAAGGTATGAAATTTATTGCTCTATGTTTGCTTTCGCAGAACATCAATGTATCCTTCCAGGGCTGTGGCATGGACTCTCTGTCTGTCAGGGTCATGAACACAGACACAATCTGCCAGGTGAAGGAAAAAATCATAGAAGCCTTTTATAAAAACCTGCCATTCTCCCAGTGGCCGCGAGCCGAGGATGTAGACCTGGGTAAGAGAACATTTCCTCTGATTATTTTCATCCTCTCCCCTGCCCAACCCTCCGAGATATAGTAATCTCCTTTGCAAAAGGTCAATTCCTCTCATGAAGCTCAACTAACCTGAGGCTGCAATATAATAAATGACAGAATGCATCGAGGAGAGTGTACAGTCATAATCACAAAGAGTTATTGCTTTCAAAAGCTGTGGAGCCTGCAGAGCTGATTTGATTAATGGCCCGAGAATATTTCCACAGGTCGTGACACGGAAAGTTAGAGCACGGCTGCCCTCTGTCTCACATATATTCTTTTCCAAATTTAGGATGAAATTGTCTAATATCACTTTCTTCCCTCCTTCCGTCTCTTTCTTTCCTCCAGAGTGGTTTGACTCTGGCAGCAACAGCAAACTTCTGCAGGACCTGGATAACTCTTCAGTGATGGAGGATGGCCGAAAGAAGCTCAACACAGTCTTCCATTACCAGGTGTGTGTGTGTGTGTGTGTGTGTGTGTGTGTGTGTGTGTGTACATGTGTGTGTATTTGTGTGAGACCACTGTGGTGGGTGTACCTGTATATCCCTGATATTGTAACAGCAAAAGCGGGGGTGCTGAAGGTGATAATTCCCTGTAAATGGTGTCACTGGCTGTTTATGGGGGGTGGGGGTGGGGGTACTCTCTGCTATACATTTAGTTGTAGGTTTACTACTGCACCATGTTTCTCTTTATGATTGCTTCGTACAGGTTATTTATGGCAGCATAGCCCTAGCAGAGCTACACACATAACCAGTCTCTATGAATGTGAAGCTGTTTGATATTCCAGCAGGTACTTCTGATAAAGAATACCAGCACATTCATACCCTGATTAGGCTTACCTTTAAAAACTGCTGAAGAGACTTTAGACTGGGTAGTTGTAGACATTTGATTACAATGTATATACTGCAGTACTGCTGATTATATTTCAAACAAGTAGTGTATCTTGGTTTATTTTATTTTATTTATTATCTGTTTTATATGTTAGTAGCATATAGTGTGACCACCCTTTGCCTTTAAGGGGGGCTTCAGTGACTTAAATCTCATATTAATTGTTAAAGAATAAGTCATTAATAATGGAAGTTTAAATCTATTATCCAAGTTTGACACCTACATACTTAAATTAATAATTAACCAATGATTTACAAGTTATGTAAAATTATTTGTCCAGCAGTTAATACATTGTTGATAGTAATAACAGATGTATATATCAGTATATTATTTTACATTTACTGCTATACAACAGTGTATAAAAGTAATTTAAATATACTTTGCATTACATTATCATAATGAACAAGTCATTTTGTTACACAATATTACAGGTAATAAAATGATCATTACTTACATATGCAATAATTATACTCTAAATATTTTTAAAATAATGAGAATTTATCATTTTGTACAGTAATTAGGTTTTATAAAATGTTAGTTTTTTGCTTTCACCTTACTCTCACAGAACAAGTAAAATGTAGTGGTGTCCCATTAAGAATGTTTTTATGTGTGCGTGTGTGTTTGTTTGTGTCTACGCTTATTTGTGCACGAGTAAACAGACGTTCAGTGTTCCTCGACCTTTGACCTGTTACCTGTACTTGTTAAGTGTTGTGTTTAGTTTTTGCTGAGCCATGGGGACAGAGCTGTGAAAGCAGCGAGCTGCAGCGTGTACTAACAGTCTGGGTTCACTGACAAGGCTGTTCAATCTATTTCACCATGGGCTGACTTTAATGGGTCCAGCCAGCCTCCCGCAGACTTGCCACCACTCTAGATGCACGCAAGGCCAACACACACACATACACACATACATATGCACCTCTCAGCACCACACTCCCCTGGAGGGCATGCTTAATGATGCTGTTCTGGTGCACCCCAGCTCACCCCTGACCCCGTCACCTCTGTCCTCTCTCGTCTTTCTTTCCCCCCCTCCTCCTCCGTCTTCTCTCCCTTCACAGATCCCAGAGGGGGCATCACTGGCCATGAGCATGAAAGACAAGAAAGAGAACACCCTGGGGAGAGGTACGTCACCTTCAAACACACCCACTCTCTGTCGCTTTGTCACCCACACTCACCCGCACTTGGATAAATACACGCACTCACTCGATCACAGGAAACAGCACATGCTTAGTTGATCACGAGAACACGACACGCTCATGTAAACACGCATGAAACCACACACCCTCACATCCCCAAAAGACACAGCGGCCATCTAAACACACTCGCACCTAATAAATCACAACACGTACTCTCCTGCTTCATGCAGGAGTTATGCTACTGCCTCATTCAGAGCATTTTTTCCGTGTTATAGATGTATTCCATTAACAAATGTCAGCTTGTGGGAAAAAATGCGACACAAGTTGGTCTATTGTCC
The DNA here is from genome assembly GCF_002260705.1 of Seriola dumerili. NCBI lineage: Eukaryota > Metazoa > Chordata > Actinopteri > Carangiformes > Carangidae > Seriola > Seriola dumerili. The sequence continues at coordinate 1,946,442 of NW_019174298.1, read as the reverse complement.
AGCCTCAAGCCCGAATATAATGACTGCTCTGCCTGTTGACAGATGAGTTTACATACAGCCTTTAATGGGCTTGTCCATCTGTTGTCTAGGGTCTACCTTACATAATCAGTACCAGACCAGAGCTCAGTTCTGCTCAGGCTCTGTCCATCAAAGCCTCTCCTCTCATTTATACTGGGCCAAAAATAGGCTTATGTGGACCAAACCTGGCTTTGGCTTCAAAGCGTCAAGGGGGTGTTATGAGACTGTAGTGCTCCCTGGCTAATATAAAACACTGTCCTGCCTGCCTGTGATCAGTGTTGAGGGTCTGGACTGAGGCCCGCTGGGCAGGAGCATCTCTGGCAGAGAAGCCTGTAATGAGAACACACTCACCGTGTGTGTGTATGTGTGTATGTGTGTGTGTGTGTGTGTGTGTGTGTGTGTGTGTGTGTGTGTGTGTGTGTGTGTGTGTGTGCATATTGCGCAAATGCCTGTCTTTGTTTTCGCTCGTGTGTGTGTGTGTGTGTGTGTGTGTGTGTGTGTGTGTGTGTGTGTTTGTGTGTTTGTATGTGTGTACAATAATTTACTGTATTTGTTTGTGTTTGTGTCTGCATCTGTGCTTGTGTTTGGACATGCGTCTACTTGTATGCTCATATCTGCTCATGCATGTGTATGAGTGTGTTTGTGTTTAGACCTATATATATATATATATATATATATATAAACCAGCAAGGTTTAATGCTCCTTCCCAGCGTTGGCCAAGCATTACCATCTCATTACACTGGCTCCAGAACCAATCACAGACTCTGTGTGTCTGTCTCCCCTAATCTCTCTCCTTTCTCTCTCCTTTCACTCGTAATCTTTCTTTTTCATTCTCTCAGACAGCTCCCCTCCCCTACCGGCCCACAGTCCACCTTAATCACTTTCTCCTCTCGCATGTACTCTATCTCCCTTGCTCTCCTGTCAATCTCCCTCTTGATTTTTTTTTCCTCTCTCCCTTCTATCTGTCACACTCCTCTGTGCTCCCTCCTCCTGTCTCCTCTCATTCTCTCAGGTCTCCAACTTGCTGATTGCACATTGTTTCATGCTGTGTGTTTCTCTTTTTTTGTCTCCTTCTCCTTTAGTCAAAGATCTGGATACAGAGAAGTATGTACATTTGGTGAGTATCTCCTCATAGGTAATCAGAATGTTTCCTGAAGTGGGGTCCGAGTTTATTGCCAGAGCTTTTCCTGTGTGTGCGAGTGTTAGTCAGTCAGGAGTGGGCCTGACAACAGAGAGAATGGGGGTGAACAGAGGTGAAAAGGAAAGCTGCTGAGAGGACATGACAGCACTAATGCTTCTTAAGCTCTTTTATAAACGTCAGCCAAGATATGGGCCCTTTGACTTTAGAATAATGAGTTCCTTGGAACACAATTTGCCGGGTGAATAGTTAGTTTTACAGGACACCTCTATAGTCCTTTTTTGACACAAGTAGGTGGAATTTGGCTGCTTCTTCTTTTCCCTGCCCCTATTTATACCTGTATGAGCAAGTCAGAGACATGATCCCGCACACAGCAAAAAATCTTTAGAATTTCCCAACTCCCATCACTTCTTCAATTTTGTATATTATTCATTGTGCAAAATACCCTGATGTGATTTCTGGATCATGTGTCTAATGCATGAAACAGAAAAATTCCCCTTTGGCAACTGAGACAGCAGAGACAATAGAGCATTCATTGGACTTCTCCTGTGGGAGTTTATTGCTTCAACCTGTGTGCAGTATGTTTGACCTTTGACCTCTGTTGTGTTCCAGGTCCTACCTCATGACGAGCTGATGGAGACCAAGAAGTCACACAGACAGAGCCATCGCAAGAAAGTCCTGCCTGAAATCTACCTGACACGCCTGCTGTCTACCAAGGTGAGCAGAAACAAGAGACTGCTTATGTTGCCAGCGCCTCAAACAGACTTCAGTTACAGCTAGATATCTATGTCACCGTTCCATTTCATCTTTTTATCTCCCATATTAGCCTCAGGAGCCGACCAGAAATGCCATCACATGACATGAAACCATGTCTCTGCGTATTTATGAGCCGCCTTTTTTCTTTTCCTCCACAGGGAACTCTTCAGAAGTTCTTGGATGACCTCTTTCAGGCCATCCTTAGCATCCCTCCGGATCGGCCCCCTCTGGCTGTCAAATATTTCTTTGACTTCCTGGAGGAACAGGCTGACAAACGGGGCATCACAGACCCAGACACCCTGCACATCTGGAAAACCAACAGGTAGACATCCTAACTCTATGATTAAAGTCCCCTTTGGTCCCCTCACTGTGCAAGTGCATGGCTTTAAAAGCTTATCTTCCCCTCCCTGTGTGCAGTTTACCTCTGCGTTTCTGGGTGAACATCCTGAAGAATCCTCAGTTTGTGTTTGACATTGATAAGACGGACCACATGGACGCCTGTCTGTCTGTCATCGCCCAGGCTTTCATAGACGCCTGCTCCATCTCTGACCTGCAGCTAGGCAAGGTGAGTCTGTCTATCAGTCTATCTACCTATCAATTCAAGAGTTTATAAAGTCTGTCACTGTGGATCGTCTCTGAGTAAAAAATGAAGACACTTCTGATTCATTGTCTTCCCATAATATGGGGGCTTTTGGGGTAAACAGGAAATATAATGTTGCTTTGAGTGAGTTAGTTAGCTGTGAGCTACATTTGGAGCCTCTATTTGTTTACACTTTGGCAAACTGGCAAAGTATCCCAAATAAGCTATTAGCAGTTCCTGTTTGCAATATACCCATCAATGCGCAGACAACTATCAGTAAATTTCTTTGATACTGAAAAAACTTTAAAAGTTCTGGAGTCATAACAAGCATCTTATTTCTGTGATTTATAATGGATTTATGGATGTTCATTCACTATGTATCTAGCTCTTCATCTGTCTCCCTCACCCCCCGGGGGAGGCTCGCCTCTGCTCTATCGTAATGTAACTATCTATCATATCCACCTGATTACTGATTAAATACATGATTAAATAATGGTTATATATCCGTCTATCCATCTGTCTGTGTTTGTGCCTGTCTATGTATATATCTATCTAACACGCACACACACACACACACACACACACACACACACACACACACACACACACACACACACACACACACACTCACACACACACACATATACCTCCCTAGTCCCCCTGTGAACCCTCATCCCAAAGCCTTCAGACTGTCAGCTCCATCTACCTCTGCTCATGTTATTTCAGCCCAGTCGGCTGATCCAAGGTCATGAGCACCAGGGATCTCTTTTTGTGCTTTGTGTGAGTGCATGTACATGTGCACGTGTGTGTGTGCATGTGTGTGTGTGTGTGTTCAGGCGTGTGTGTCTGTATGTCTGTCTGTGTGTGTGTGTGTGTGTGTGTGTGTGTGTGTGTGTGTGTGTGTGTGTGTGTGTTGTGTGTGTCTGTGTGTGTGCTTGCATGTCAATGTCCTCACTGCTCACAAATCCGTCTCATCCCTCAGACACCGTGACCCTGAGCACGCTCTGCTTCCTGTCTCTCTCTGACTGGTTTCCTCCCTGGAGGAAGTCGAGGACTCATCAAATAATGCTCTTCTTTCACTTAGGAACACTCTGATTTATATACTTCACTTCAGCGCCAAAGCCAGTGCACTCATATGTATATGCAGGCAGATATCTACCGGTGGATACACAGACATAAGAGCAACAGCTCTGAGACATTTTCGCACAGAGTGTGTCTGCAGCCTCCTCATTAACATGTCGCATCTGGCTGTGCAAGTACAGTGCTGTGGAGTCATCAGGTTTAAGGATATGGCCATGTTTTCTCCTGTAGGTCAAGGAGACTGACATGACACACAACACTACACACAACACTTTCCCCAAGTGTTTACAGTCGTTTGTTTGTGCATGCGTATGAGTGTGTGTGTGATGGCCTCGGGACAGGACAGTGAAGGGTACAGGGTCTGGATTAGCAGGAGCACAGCAGGGGTGAGAAAGAGGGGTAGGAAACTAAGCAACGTTCACTGTTTCCACGGAAACCCTCTTATCTGGCAAGATGCAGACATGGAGGGCCACGGGGTCACAGGGGGGTTACCAGGCAGATGGACGAGCAGCAGGAAGTGATCTTGTGGACAGGAAGAGAGAGGGTTCCCTATCAGAGGGAGCGACTGTGGCCGCAGCCTTTCAGTCCCACAGCACCTTTAACACACACAAACACGCTCACACACAAACAAACACACATTAGGTGACACAAATAACTCATGACACATAGAAATATTAAGGTGCGCTGTAAGCACATTCGGTGATGCTGAAAGCGGAGGCTGCCCGTCTCTTTTACCTCCTCTTTTTCCCTGCCCTACTTTCTCTCTGTCCCTTTCTCTCTTGCTCACACACAGCACACAGAGACCCACGCACACTCACTCGCAACAGTAGTCACCACTTAAACCTGAATATGCCCACAACCTCTTAGCCCCGCTACTTTTCTTCCTGCTTGAATAAGCATCAGTGCGAGAGCCTGAAGTGACTGTGGAGAGAGTGGCAGAGGTATGAAGGAGTATTGTTTACACTGGAATGTTCCTTCTCCTGCTCTGACTTTTTTGAGTCTCCCATTGTGTGGAAAGGAAAACGTTCCCTCCCTCTATTGTCTCATTTTAGGCTGGTTTAGATTGGGTCATTAACAAATAACTTCCAGTGTAACTGAACAGCTCCTTATTCGGACATTAGCACCAGTGGTGGAAGAAATACTACTTACTTTAGTAAAACTAATAATACCACTCTGTAAAAATCAGCTAAATGTATGTAAAGCATCAAAAGTTGCATTTTAATGTTTTAGCTGGTCAAGATGAAGCTTGGTTTAATTGCATAATATAATAATTCCTTCATATAGTAATAATGTATATAATATAATAATCATCCATCATATTATTTGGCCAATTATATGTTTTTTAAAGTAAATTCTTAATCAGCAAAGTAAGCAGTAACTACAGTTTTCAGGTTAGTATAGTGAATTGAAAGTAGAATATTTGCCTCTGGTATGTTGTGATTTGGAAGTAAAAAGTGGCATAAAATTAAAATAAAAGTAACTCAAAATTGTAAGTGAGTAAGTGAACTTTGTCAATTTCTACCATTGATTAGTGCCTGATTGCAACCACACAACGTACAAAAGTACAAACCTTATCATCTAAGACGACTGAGGTCATTAATAATAGTTTATTAATTAACCCTAAAAGTTGAAGTTACCATATATGGAGCTTCGGGTAGTCTTATAGTCCTCCAATCATGTATATCCATGACCTAGCTCACATTCAACAACACTGAGACCTCATCTTAGTTGCTCGACTGCTGAATGCCTTAGGTGGTTTAACTCCAGCCTCCTCCTGTATTAGCACTTAGCTGTTTGTGAATTGTGAAATTTTCTTTTAATGTGTTAATTTCTGTATCTCAGGCTCTGCCAAGGGCTCTGTGAGCTCAGAAAATGTCCATATCAAGCTCGTTCAGATTTGCTCCAGAGCATCACATGAGCCACACCATGCCAAACTAATATTAGTTAAAACTCTGACATGAGTGTCCTGACTGAAATGTGTTTGTGTGTTGTTTTTTTTTTCAGGACTCCCCTACCAACAAGCTGCTGTATGCCAAGGAGATCCCTGAGTATAAGAAGAGAGTGCAGTGCTATTATCAGCAGATACAGGAAATGGCACCTCTCAGTGAGCAGGAGATGAATGCTCACCTGGCCGAAGAGTCACGGGTGAGTACAGTGTTCAGAATGTACCTGTGTGTTAGTCTCTGAGTCTGTTTTCTTTTGAAATTGAATCTAATGTTGCGCTCTGTTGTCCATCCTGCAGAAATACAGAAACGAATTCAACACCAACCTGGCCTTGACAGAAATCTACAAATATGCCAAAAGATACAGAAACCAGGTGAGAGAAGAGATTCTTACGTTACTTCTCTGTCTTCCTGATGTCAGATTCAGATTAGATATGTTACTCGTGTTTAAACTGGCCTGTTTCTGCAGCCACAACACCTTAGTCAACCCCTTTTGTTGTATAAAATTTCACAGATGGGTATCAGAGTGTGGCGTATCACCGTGGAAGATCATGTACATGTTGAGAGATGTATCAGTCCATAAACAGCCTTACAGCTTGTCACTCAAATACCCAAATATCCTTCGAATATCTTCACTAATTAGCTATTTGCTATCGTTAAATGTTTTTAGAAGAAAGGCTGCTGCTCGGGAGTTAATGACACTAACTCCCGAGCAGCAGCCACTATTCAATGTGTCCAATCCTCCCTTCCAGCCCACATATACCTTTCACTTTAAGCAAACAACATGCTGTTTACCTTCTCTTTATCCACCACCCCTATCTGCTTAATGACAGTGTTAAGTTGCAGCTTCATATCTCTTGTTTCGCTTTGAACTAGCCCTCTTCCAGCCCCTGCTGTCCTCCCCCATGTTCCCTTACTGATGTGACTATTCTCTGGAGAGGCTTAGTCAGTGGTGACTGTGCCTTAATGGAGCACCCTCATGATAATACAGTTTAGCTGCTTTCCACTGTCATGCTACTGTACTGACGTGGGCCAGGGGCTTAGGCTCTGATTCACAGAGCTCTGTGAATGGCCCCTGATTGCCTTTTCTCTCGCCCCAGCTCAGTTCGCTCTGCCTGGTAGCACATTGCCGCTAAGAGCCCATAAATCCCACTGACACGGTGACAACTATTGGGCATGAAAAACAGAGCAGATGTGGGTTTTGTAAATATGTGAAGTGCAAAGGCTTTTGTGGCGTGGAGGCATGCATGAAGGCAGGAGAAGAGGCTGAAGCACTTTCACTTTCTCCTCTGCTGCTCTCCCCTTCTCTCTCGTTCAACTTTCTATGTCCAGGCAGGTGGCTGATTTTCCTCCCTCTCCCAGAGAGATAGATGCATGAATGCTCGACAGCCACTGAAAGTCATCTTTGTTGTGTTTTTCTTTTCTGTCCCCTCCCCTCCTCAGGTGGTGAATGCTCTGGAGTCTAACCCCACTGCACGGCGCACTCAGCTGCACCACAAGTTCGAGCAGGTCATTGCCCTTGTGGAGGACAACATCTACGAGTGCTGCAGTGAAGCTTGAACCTGCCAGTCTCTTCTACTAGCCGCCTCTTTCTCCTGCTGACAGCTGCCTTTCTCCCACCCACATGGTTACTTGGGAACGTCGGGCCACTGTGGAGTTAGCCTTCTTAAGTGTCATTATTATTCCCACAGAATCTAACAAGCGTGAAAAGTGGCAGAGCAAAGGACTTAAACCTGCCTCTCGTGCGTTACACATTTTGCGAGGTGTCTCCCTCCTGTCATCTGGGAACGCCAAGCAATTTTCCCAAATCTTTCCCCATGACACGGACAGAATTCCAGTCTGGCTCAGCTATGCTTTAGGGGGAATGTGTAGGAACTTGGAGATGAGCCTTTTTTTTGTGGATGTCTTTAAAGTTACTGGGAGCTACAGTAAGCCCTGGTGGCAATCTTAAACGCACTGAACCCTTTTCTGAAGGGAACGAGCCAATGATGCACTGTACTGTATTATATTGTCCATAGCAATATTTATAGATGTGTTATAATGCTTTCAAGTGGCCTGTTCATCAGGATGAGTAGGAAGGAGCGCGACAAAACTCCTCCCATCTCCTAAAGCCTGCAATGTTCTCAGGTGTGATTGGTGAAGATGGGTGATTCGCTCCCATCGGTGCTCTGAACAATACGTCCCATTGTGCTTTGCAGGTTGATGATGGGTTGAGGGGAGTGGAGAGAGGAATATAAATGACTGAAATTAATTAAATCAAATGTTATGTAGTTCACTGGGAAGAGCTGCATCAGTATAGAAGTGTTGATCAGTGTGCTTGTAAATGAATGAATATCATGTTGGATTATGACCAATTTAAAAGAGGGAAATTTACATTTATGGAAAAAAAAGTGAGCTCAATATAATCTGAAGAGAGACTGTATTTGTGATGCCAAATGACTTGTCAGAGTTTGTGAAATAAATTACAGTATTTAGGATTTTAAAGTGTCTAATGATGACAACATTTATTGTACTGAGTCTCAGAGTGCTTCATTTCTAAATGCATTTCAACACAGTGGAGTTTAACATTTGAAAACCATTAAGATTTGGCCTGCCACCCAACAGCCCACAAACTAGCATCTGGAACGTGTCAGAAAGCCTTGTAAATGTTCTCATGATGGAGCAAGTAAGGGAAAAGTCATGGAGACATTTAGCTTTGTTTTTATTGCAGGACACAGAACAACTTCCACAAGATCCTAGCCTTTACACAATGAACAAAATAATATCCCCAAATAACAACCCCATATCTCTTTAATACACACACTGACATTCTGACATCCATTTTAATACATAAACGTGCACCACACACACACACACACACACACACACACACACACACACACACACACACACACACACATACACATCCAGTCTCTTGCAGGAGGCACCTTCTCAGGTCCATCTGTTTACACTCATGTCTCAGTCGATGCCAAGAATAAACAAGCCACTTCAGCTTCATCACCGTAAAGACAAGAGGAGAGACAGAAAGACCAGAGGACAGCCCTGTCTGATACCTTAAAAACCCATGAGATATCTAAAGAAATTCATGACTAATTTCATCTAAGTATTCATAAATTTAATTGTTCAAAGCGCATTTTTTGGGGGATACACAGCTGAAACAATCATTTGAACAAGAGCTGATGTGGATGAAATCATGTGGTGTGGTTTGTAGTGTTAGGTTTTCACCCATTATGTATATTTTTGGGTCGTTGGGACATTGGAATTTGTTCAGTTGGATCATCACATAGACAACACTCCCTTGATGCCGGGTTAAACTCTGTGAAGCCAGCTGAACACTTTCCATGATTAAATGGATTGAGAATACACATGCTGGCTCTTGAGTAGGTCAGTCCCACCAAAGGTGCGGTCGTGCTGCTGCAGTGAAGACACATGGAGAGGTAAGTCAAGAGGATTGGCCAATAGAACATACTGGTGCTTGGCGGTAGAGGGTCCTGAGGTGTGCAGGGACAGATGGGACAAGGAAGAGGAGGAGCCATGGGGGGGATGGGGGCAGGTCAAGCGGGGGCCACCTGGCTGGAAGATACAGATGAAGTCTGGGTTTTGGAGGCTGTGGCGGCAGCAGCCTCGTCGTCTCCAAATGGGTTCTTTCCACAGCACACTGTGGTGATCATGCAGTTTCTGAACTGGAGGCCAAAAAGAAAAAGAAGATCGGAATCACATTTATGATACAGTAAAGTAAAGTATTCAGATCTTTAAGTAAAAACAGTGCACTGTCAAAATATTCCATTACTAGTCCCGTATACAAAATCCTACTTAGGTCAAGGTACAGCAATATTATAAGCAAAATGTTCTTAAAATTTCAAAAGAAAAAGTATTCATTACATAGAAAATATCTCCTTTGACTGAAGTATAATTTCATTACATTGTTAGACTATTAAATACTGATGTAAAAATGCATTAGCAGCATTTTTACAGTTGTAGCTGCTCCAAGTGGAGTTATTTTGACTACTTAAGATACAATTCAGTAGTTTAGGCCACTGGTTCCCAAACTATGAGTTGGGCACTCTCCTGAGGGTCACAAATAATCTGACAGGTCATGAGATAGTAAATGGTACAAAAAAAGATTTTAAAGAATGCTATGACATAAACTTATCTTCATTTTTTATGATTTTTTTGTGCCTTGTTTGAACAGTTATTTAACTATGTAAGGCATTTAGTTGGGAAATAAGTCTTTTGGTGGAACTCCTACCAATTCAGCACTGCTTTTTTAGTGACGGGTCATATCCCAAAAAGGGTGATTTAATCTTTAACAAGGCATTTAATTTTATGAACATATTATACATTTTTAATGTAGAATGTTACTGGCAAAGTAACTACAGCTGTCAGATAAATAGTGTAGTAAGGCCAGTGGAGAAAGAAGTATATAGTAATATTTGCCTTGAAAAATGTTGTGAAGTGGAATTATGAAGTAACATTAAATGGAAGTTACCCAGAATTGTTCTTGAGTAGAATACTTGATTATGTACTTAGCTACAAAGAATAACCAAACCAGGATATTTGCTTCACATGCCTGTCTGTTTAGCAGAATGTAGATGACTGGGTTGTACAGAGCAGCACTCTTGGCGAAGAAGGCTGGAGCAGTCATGAATACAGGTCCAAACTCAGCTCCCTGATTGGCAAAGATGTACCACGCCACTGTGGCATAGGGGACCCAGCACACCAGGAAGGAGATCACCATGACAATGACCATACGTGTCACTTCTTTCTCAGCTCTCTGTGTGGTTTCAGACTCCTGCTGCTGAGCTGCAGCCTGAACACAGACAGATGCAGCTCATTAAATAATGAAAGGACTAATCTGTGATGCAAATGTAGACAAAGGGGTTAATCTATCACTAAAAGTGAAAAGAAAAGAGAAAATGCACAGGATTAGACTACAGAACTGACAGACATGTCTTTTAATCAACAAAATGACAATACAAAAAAGTGTGACATTTATCTGCCTTACTATACTGTGATAAGTATATGCCATACCACAATAATTTTATGCCTTACGATACTATGAAATTTTTTTTGACATTTTCATGCCTTACTGTACTATGAAATTTTTATGCATTACTATGATATGATGTTTTTTGTCATTTTTATGCCTTAGTATACTATGACTTTTGATGACATTTTTATGCTTTACTAAGTTATGACATTTCTTGCCTGACTGTACTATGACATGTTTTGACATTTTTGTACCTCAATATACTATGACATTTCTATGCCTTACTATAATATGACATTGTTTTACCGTTTTTTGACATACTGTACTGTGACATATTTTTACATTTTTATGCCTCACTGTGATATGACATTTCTATGTATTATTGTACTAGGATATATTTTGAAATTTTTTGACTTTCTATACTATGACATATTTTGACATTTTTTGACAATCCATACTGTGACTTTTTTTTTACATTTTTATGCCTCACTGTGATATGACATTTCTATGTATTATTGTACTAGGATATATTTTGAAATTTTTTGACTTTCTATACTATGACATATTTTGACATTTTTTGCCTTATGACGTTTTTCCACATTTTTATGCCTTACTTTATTATGTCATTTTTATGCTGTACTGTACTATGGCATATTTTGACATTTTTTGACAATCCATACTGTGACTTTTTTTTTACATTTTTATGCCTTACTATACTATGACGTTTTAATCCATACTATACTATAATGTTTTTTGACAATTTCATGCCATACTATACTATGACATTTTAAACTAAACTATACTATGACATTTTTTTACATTGTTTTATTGTACTAGGATATATTTTGAAATTTTTTGACTTTCTATACTATGACATATTTTGACATTTTTTGCCTTATGACGTTTTTCCACATTTTTATGCCTTACTTTATTATGTCATTTCATGCCATACTGTACTATCACGTTTTTTGACGTTTTATGCCATGCTATACTATGACGTTTTTTGACGTTTTATGCCATACTATACTATGACGTTTTTTGACAATTTTATGCCATATTATAATTGTAAATTTTTTGACGTTTTATGCCATATTATATTTTGACATTTTAATACATACTATGCTATGATTTTTTTTGGCAATTTTATGCCATATTATAATTATACATTTTATGACGTTTTATACCATACTATACTATGACGTTTTTTGACAATTTTATGCCATATTATACTGTGACATTTTTTGACATTTTATGCCATACTATACTATGATATTTTAATCCATACTACACTATGACGTTTTTTGAATATTTTATGCCATACTATACTGAGACATTTTTTGACGTTTTATGCCATACTATACTATGACGTTTTAATCCATACTATACTGACGTTTTTTGACAATTTTATCCCATATTATACTGTGACGTTTTTTGACGTTTTATGCCATACTATACTGACGTTTTAATCCATACTATACTATGACGTTTTTTGACAATTTTATGCCATATTATACTATGACGTTTTTTGATTATTTTATGCCATATTATACTATGATGTTTTTTGACGTTTTATGCCATACTATACTATGACGTTTTAATCGATACTATACTATGACTTTTTTTGACAATTTTATGCCATATTATACTGTGACATTTTTGGACGTTTTATGCCATACTATACTGTGACGTTTTTTGACAATTTTATGCCAAGTTATAATTGTAAGTTTTTTCATGTTTTATACCATACTATACTATGACATTTTTTGAAAATTTTATGTCATATTATAATTATAAGTTTTTTGACGTTTTATGCCATACTATACTATGACGTTTTAATACATACTATACTATGACGTTTTTTGACAATTTTATACCATATTATACTATGACGTTTTTTGACGTTTTATGCCATACTATACTATGACGTTTTAATCCATACTATACTATGTCGTTTTAATACATACTATACTATGACTTTTTTTGAAAATTTTATGTCATATTATAATTGTAAGTTTTTTGACGTTTTATGCCATACTATACTATGACATTTTAATCCATACTATACTATGACTTTTTTGACAATTTTATGCCATATTATACTGTGACATTTTTGGACATTTTATGCCATACTATGCTATGACATTTTTTGACAATTTTATGCCATATTATACTATGAGGTTTTTTGACGTTTTATGCCATACTATACTATAACGTTTTAATACATACTATACTATGACGTTTTTTGACAATTTTATACCATACTATACTATGACATTTTTTACGTTTTATGCCATACTCTACTATGACGTTTTTTGACAATTTTATACCATATTATAATTGTAAGTTTTTTCACGTTTTATGCCACATTATACTATGACGTTTTAATATATACTATACTATGTCGTTTTTTGACAATTTTATGCCATATTATAATTATAAATTTTTTGACGTTTTATGCCATACTATACTATGATGTTTTTTGACAATTTTATGCCGTACTATACTGTGACGTTTTCTGACGTTTTCTGCCATATTGTACTATGACATTTTAATACATACTATACTATGACGTTTTTTTTTAAAGTTTTATGCCATATTATACTATGACGTTTTTTGAGGTTTTATGCCATACTATACTATGACGTTTTAATCCATAGTATATACTATGACATTATTTGACAATTTTATGGCATATTATACTGTGACATTTTTTGACGTTTTATGCCATACTATACTATGACGTTTTTTGACAATTTTATGCCATATTATATTATGACGTTTTTTACGTTTTATACCATGCTATACTATGACATTTTAATCCATACTATACTATGACGATTTTTGACAATTTTATGCCATATTTTACTGTGACGTTTTTTGACGTTTTATGCCATGATATAGTATGACGTTTTAATACATACTATACTATGACGTTTTTTGACAATTTTATGCAATACTATTATATGACGCTTTTTGAAAATTTTATGCCGTATTATAAATGTAAGATTTTTCACGTTTTATGCCAGACGATACTATGACGTTTTAATACATACTATACTATGACGTTTTTTGACAATTTTATGCAATACTATTATATGACGCTTTTTGAAAATTTTATGCCGTATTATAAATGTAAGATTTTTCACGTTTTATGCCAGACGATACTATGACGTTTTAATACATACTATACTATGACGTTTTTTGACAATTTTATGACATATTATAATTATACCTTTTTTTGACGTTTCATGCCATACTATACTATGATGTTTTTTGACAATTTTATGCCATATTATACTATGACGTTTTTTGACGTTTTATACCATACTATACTATGACGTGTTAATACCATACTATACTATGACGTTTTTTGACATTTTATGCCATACTATAATATGAAGTTTTGATACATACTACACTATGACGTTTTTTGACGTTTTATGCCAAACTATAATATGACGTTTTGATATATACTATACTATGACGTTTTTTGACAATTTTATGCCATATTATACTGTGTCGTTTTTTGACGTTTTATTCCATACTATACTATGACGTTTCAATACATACTATACTATGACGTTTTTTGACAATTTTATGCCATATTATAATGTGACATTTTTTGATATTTTATGCCATACTATACTATGACATTTTAATCCATACTACACTATGACGCTTTTTGAAAATTTTATGCCATATTTTAATTGTAAGATTTTTCACATTTTATGCCATACTATACTATGACGTTTGAATACATACTATGCTATGACGTTTTTTGACAATTTTATGACATATTATAATTACACATTTTTTGACATTTCATGCCATACTATACTATGATGTTTTTTGACAATTTTATGCCATATTATACAATGACGTTTTTTGACGTTTTATACCATACTATACTATGACGTGTTAATACCATACTATACTATGACGTTTTTTGACATTTTATGCCATACTATAATATGAAGTTTTGATACATACTATACTATGACGTTTTTTGACGTTTTATGCCAAACTATAATATGACGTTTTGATATATACTATACTATGACGTTTTTTGACAATTTTATGCCATACTATACTATGACGTTTTTTGACAATTTTATGCCATATTATACTATGACACTTTTTGACGTTTTATGCCAAACTATTCTATGACGTTTTTTGACAGTTTTATGCCATATTATACTGTGACATTTTTTGACGTTTTATGCCATACTATACTATGACATTTTTTGACAATTTTATGCCATGTTATAACTGTGACATTTTTGGACGTTTTATGCCATACTATACTATGATGTTTTTTGACAATTTTATGCCATATCATACTGTGACGTTTTTTGACGTTTTATGCCATACTATACTATGACGTTTCAATACATACTATACTATGACGTTTTTTGACAATTTTATGCCATATTATACTGTGACGTTTTTTGATGTTTTATGCCATACGATACTATGACGTTTCAATACATACTATACTATGACGTTTTTTGACAATTTTATGCCATACTATACTATGACGTTTTTTGACGTTTTATGCCAAACTATAATATGATGTTTTGATAGATACTATACTATGACGTTTTTTGACAATTTTATGCCATACTATACTATGACGTTTTTTGACGTTTTATGCCAAATCATAATATGACGTTTTGATACATACTATACTATGACGTTTTTTGACAATTTTATGCCATATCATACTGTGACGTTTTTTGATGTTTTATGCCATACGATACTATGACGTTTCAATACATACTATACTATGACGTTTTTTGACAATTTTATACCATATTATACTATGCCACTTTTTGACGTTTTATGCCATACTATACTATGACATTTTTTGACAATTTTATGCCATATTATAAATGTACGTTTTTTCACGTTTTATGCCATACTATACTATGACGTTTTAATACATACTATACTATGACGTTTTTGACAATTTTATGCCATATTATAATTATACATTTTTTTACCTTTAATGCCATACTATACTATGACGTTTTTTGACGTTTTATGCCAAACTATAATATGACGTTTTGATACATACTATACTATGACGTTTTTTGACAATTTTATGCTATATTATACTGTGAGGTTTTTTGACGTTTTATGCCATACTATTCTATGATGTTTTTTGACAGTTTTATGCAATATTATACTGTGACATTTTTTGACGTTTTATGCCATACTATACTATGACATTTTTTGACAATTTTATGCCATGTTATAACTGTAACATTTTTGGACGTTTTATGCCATACTATACTATGACTTTTTTTGACAATTTTATGCCGTACTATACTATGACGTTTTTTGACGTTTTATGCCAAACTATAATATGACGTTTTGATACATACTATACTATGACGTTTTTTGACAATTTTATGCCATACTATACTATGACGTTTTTTGACGTTTTATGCCATACTATACTATGACGTTTTTTGAATATTTTATGCCAAACTATAATATGACGTTTTGATATATACTATGCTATGACGTTTTTTGACAATTTTATGACATATTATAATTATACATTTTTTGACGTTTTATGCCATACTATACTATGATGTTTTTTGACAATTTTATGCCATATCATACTGTGAAGTTTTTTGACGTTTTATGCCATACTATACTATGA